>NW_027286874.1:47505974-47680974 GCF_022747635.1 Hetaerina americana
TGAGGAATTTAATCACTGCCCTCACTTCACAACTGGCGGCGTTCTCAATTTTTTTAAACATTGTAAACAATCACAGAAACAACACAGGCAATGCTAGCGTCACGCAACTTGGCTCAGAGAAGGCAGACAAGCCACTGAAGCTATCTGACCTCGTCCAGCGGCTACTCGCGTCGTCAGCACTTCATGCGGCACGAACGGGTACTACTTTCCGGATGACCCTCGTATATTCACATTACATATTCCCATTCTACGCAAACGCTAATGAAGAGAAAATGGTAATAGTAACGGAGCATTCCATTAGAATATAGTGTGATAAGGTACATATAAATATTAATATTTAAGGATTCCTTTTTAACATAACAAAATTGAGGGCTAAAATGACTTAATTAAATATGAAATTCAACATTTTTGAGTTCACGTCATATTTATGCTAAATCCAAAAAAGTACTTCCTAGCGTTAATTAACATATTTGCACTATGGCTCCATTTGATCATAATAAAATGAAACCACAATTTGATCAGGGTAAAACACGATCGTCAAGACAAACTTATGATGATCCCAGGAAGAGCACAATATGGCTTACTTGGATCAAGGCAGTCGATCATGCTATTTAATCGTGCTTCAACGGAAAATAGAAACAAACTGCTAAAGAAGTATAAAACGTGATAACGCAACGGCATGGATCCTGTGCTTGGGGCACACGGAAGGAGAGCATTTGAGATAACTCTTGACGAGAGGGGTGGAAAGAAAGAAAGAGGGGTGGATAGTAGACTACGCGATATAAGTGGAGCGGGAGAGATGCAAAGAGAGGATGAGGGAGAGAGGGGGGGAGAGAGGGATAAAACGAGAGGGGGAGTCATGAAGGGATAGGAGAAGAGGAGGACAGGGTGGAAGGGGGAGAGTGAGTAGCCTAATGGAAGTGAGAGGAATATAAATGGAAATCAGAAGGAAAGGATATGAAATTGGGAAATGGGGTTGAAAAGGAGAAAGGGAGATGCGTGAGGAGAGAGAGGGGTAAGAAGAGAAGGAGGAGAAACTGGGAAAGGGAAATACGAGAGGGGGAGGGAGTGCACTACTCTTGACACTCCCTTCTCTTTCCCACTTTTTCTGTCTCTCTTTCGCTATTTCCTTCCACTCTCCAAACATTCCCCATTATTTTCCGGGAATTGTGTTTTGCAAGGTTATTACCATTCCGTGGCAACAAAACGGAATTCTACAAAAAAGAGAAGAGGGATCTCGGGGAAAAAATGGCCGGGGGAGTTTAGATTCGTGCGCGCGTATCCCGACTTAATGGCTCTCCTTTCACAGCTTTTGCCTCTCTTTGGATATATGGATTTTTTTTTCATTTCCATTCCATAGGCTATCTTCCCCGCCTCACCAGAATTAATGGCGTCACACTAATATGGTAACATACCGCCAATGGTGTGTTACCATATTGAGAATATCAATTAAATTTGAATTCATAATTACGTTAGAAATGGACATCAGATTTAAAAGTAACGCAAGGAATCTCTCTACGGAATGATTAATGGAATATTTTTAGGCGCCACAGCATTTATACTCGTCGTACGACCTTAAATTCGCTAAAAGTAGAAGTAACGAGGGAATCATTCTATTATAAAATTCACTCCAAAAGTCAGTCCGAAGGAGATTATGGCCTTTTCAACTGTTAACAATAATTCATAGAGGTAAAAAAAGGGAAGTAACTTTCAACTATTAATTAATTTAAAGTTCACGTGTGAAATAATCACGGCAGGATTTATTGCGTGGAATGCTAACCTACACAGAGAAGGGTGACATAAAATATTTTTAAAAGAGATAATAAAGCGATAAACATGCGTTCCATTATCCGAAATAAAAGATCCAGGTGGCTAGATTATGCGCACGGACAAATGCCAAAAGACTAAATCCCTTCCCACCTGGGGACGACCGCTAATGCTCTAGAATGGATATATAACCAACCGGAAGCCCGCGCATACAGGTATTCTCTTAAAAAGGTTGCCTCTCACTTCCGGTAACCTCTACCAGAGAGGGGCCCACCCCATTCCGTAAACTAACCTCGCCACACACTACCTTCGCCCCGTTCTTCCCCACCCCACGCCTTCCCCCTAAAACTTCACACGTATTCCGTCCTCACTCCCCATCCCGTATCCCCTGACCACTTCCTTTCCCACTCCACCAAAATTTCTCTTGTTTTTCCACCTCCTTGCGTTCCCTCCTCCCTCTACCGAAACTTCGCCCGCCGTGCCTTCTGCGCCCAACACCATTCCGTCCCGCGCTACCCCCTCACACCCTCTATACACACTCCCCGGTAACTCCCACTTCCAATCAAATCCCCTTACTTTCTCGTCCCTTACACTCCCCCCTCCATCCACCACCCTGTACTTCTCCCGCTCGCGCACGCCTCTTTTAATCCCGCACCCTTTGCAAACACCCACAGTCGCAACTCATCTTATATCCCCCCTTTCACCCTGTCCCTAATGCAACCTGAAGCACACAGGCCCACATAGAGAAGGGACCATTCGCCTACCCACGGCACACGTACCACAATCCGTTGCCTCGATAAAACGCGAACACACACAACATAAATCCATGGCACACACTCACTTCCTAGTCCTATATTTCAACTTCCATTTTCGCTCCTCTCCTTATCCATCCCTTTCTTAGCCGCTCGTTCCTCTCCTCTTTGCCGGCACCTCTACCTATCTCCCGCCTTCTCTACGCACAATACGGGGGCAGTTTTTGATCACTAAATCGGTTAAATCCCAGTCCCTATCATGCTTCATTCTTTCCAATTTTTTTTCCTCGTCCCGTCCCCACTCTCAACCCTTCATAGCCCTCGACAACCAGACCCTACGTCTCACCAAACACTTCATTTTAGCGCGCGACTCTTTCTTCCCTTCGCCCACGTTCCAACCGCCACCGTCCCCTCTCCGCAACCTATTCCCCATGCTTTCCTTCGCACCGACCTCCCAACCCTACCACATTTGCTGCACTGCCATTCCAGTTGGCACCTCTTACCATCTCCCCAACGCTTGCCCTTTCTTCCTATTACGTTCAGCATTCATTTCTCTGGCTCTCCCACTTTCTCATAAATTCCCGTGCTTCCTTATTTTCTCCACTCCCTCTCTATTTACCTCTAGCCCTTTCTCTCACTACACTCCCCTCGTCCACTCGTTATTCTTAGGCCCCTCGTGCTATAGCCTTCATTTTATTCCATTCTATTTCCCTTTTCCAATCTAAGAGGGTGTTGGAAGGATCTCATTTCTCTTTACTTAAACGAATAAAGGATCGTCATCAGTTTGCGGAAAAGAGAGTCAAAGGAAATGAACGACTGCCTGGTCCTTGTTCGATTTCATGGTTTCACGGTTTTGAACATGGATGATGAACGTACGTGTCCTTTTAAATTGAATCCATAAAAAAGGCAATCTAAGAATATTTGAGACCAGACGACCATATATTCGTTTTGGCTCCTCGCGATTAACAGAAATCAGATTTTATAGAAATTTTAAACACTCAGGTTACATGGAAATAGGCCTCAATAACCCATTGCACAACACCGCCGTTGCTATATAACTTGGAAACTATGCACCTAGTATACAGTAATCTCATGGTGAAGAATCATTCTAATGACGAAAGAAGATATTACTTTTCAAGTGTAACACACCGAGTGTGCAAAATGCATTGAATACATTAATTTTCTTTGTTCAACCGTTACCAAAAGAACTTAACTTAGCGAAAAACTACGTCAAATACTTATTCAAAACTTTTTATACATGACGCACAGTTAGATGAACAGTGTCTCGTTTGACAATTGTCAAAAATGAAACTACATTTATATATCCAGAGCGAGAAGAATAGAAGAGAGATAATGTTCCAAGCGAGTAGAAAAATCCGGAATAAAAAGCGCTAATTTGGGAATGCAGTCACGAATCGAGGCTAATTTAGCGAGACAAAAATAATATGAAACCGATCCGACCAACTTTTTTCCCTCTCTGCACCATACATCTCTGAAGAGAGTTGCATTAATGTGTCCATCTGAATCCAGTCACACGCGGGTCTCCCTCCACCTTTCACTTCTTTTTTAGAATACTCCCTCCCGAAGCACAAATGAGTACGAAATCACCGCTATTGAAATTCTCGAAACGTTCCTTCTCTCACTACCCTTATCCTCACTACCCTCCAAAACCCTTCTCAATCTCCCTCAACTTCTCTTCCCCCCCGAAGCTATTCTCTCAGTGCGCATTTCATGTACACCGGTGTCCCTCTATTTCCTCCTCCCGCAACTCACTACAATTTCTGGTCCCTCTATCATTCTCGTTTTTCGTATTAGAGTATTTTATCTATTTTGTCGTAGTCTCTTGACCGTCGTCATTTCTCTAACACACTCAAATAATTAATATTGATTCTTTTATGTGTTTGCACTTCTCAACATGGCCGCGAGCTTCGGTTAGTTTTGTTATTCCCTTGCGTGATACACTACAGCTAGGATTACAAAGGGTTATGAAATGGAATTTGAGTAGTTTAAGTCATGGATGCACCCCAAAAATCATGTCTTTGCTATTCGAGTATATTTTGACATGGTGAGATTTAGACGAAACATTTCCTAAATAAAAATGGGAACTTAAAGATATCCTATTATAACTGTCGTTAAATAAATACACACGCATATGCATAAGTAATTACAATAATAACCACACCTAGTAATCTGAAGCCGGTGGCTGGGGGTTATTTTCATTATTATTTATGTTTTTAAAAACAATTTTTGGACCATATTGATGCGTGAGCATTGCGGACGGCCATAAAGGCGTTATCTTTAGTTTACACACACACAAACATACACACATATATATATGTGTGTGTATATATATATATATATATATATATATATATATTTATTCACATGGAAGCATATACACGGAAAAGAGATAGGAACACGTATAAAAGACGAACACAGGAGAGGCGAAGGCGGAATCAAGCAAATCGCAAGTGTAAAAATATTTCCTTGATCGGGACATGAACCACGGGTCTTTTGACTTACTGGGCCGATGCTCTCACATCGTGCATCGGTCCGGGAAGTCGAAAGATGCTAACAAACTACATATATATATATATATATATATATATATATATATATATATATATATATACTACCTTGATCAAAAATTTCCCGGAATTTATTCAGAAAATTAAAAATACAAGTTTATTCATCTAAATCTATATTGTCCCCTTCAAAGTAATCCCCATCGACTGCAACACACTTATGCCAGCGCTTGATCCAATCCTCGAAACATTTTTTATATTCGGTTTTCGGTATGTCCATCAGTGCTTCCTGCGATTTTTCCATTACTTCCTCTCGGCTGCTAAAACGCGTTCCCCGTAATGGTTTTTTAACTCGATTGAACAGAAAGAAGTCACAGGGAGCCAAATCAGGTGAATTCGGTGGCTGTTGGATGGTATTTGTTGCATTTTTCGTCAAAAAATTACGAATAATGATAGCACTGTGCGACGGTGCGTTATCATGGTGCAAAATCCACGAGTTTTCTGCCCACATTTCTGGTCTCTTTCGGCGAATTGCTTCACGCAAACGTCTCATAACGCCCAAATAATACTCTTTGTTTACTGTCTGGCCTTCTGGCAAAAATTCATGATGCACTACACCGTTGTAATCCATGAAAACCGTCAGCATTGCCTTCTTTTTTGACTGAAAACGACGTGGTTTTTTTGGTCTCGGCTCATTTGGTGAACGCCATTCACTTGCCTGATGTCTGGATTGCGTGTCGTACTCATAAACCCACGTCTCGTCTCCAGTAATGATCCTTTTGATGAATGTGGGATCGGATTCAGCCTCGCAAATCATGTCTTTTGCGACGTCAACACGGTCTCTTTTTTGCATGAAATTGAGGTCTTTTGGAACCAACTTTGCTGCTACACGACGGAAACCCAAATCATTAACCAAAATGTCTTGGGCGGATCCATAGGCAATGTTCAAGTCCTCCGCTATTTCTCTGATGGTTAATTTGCGGTTATTGACCAACATTTCTTTTACTTTATCAATTTTTTCACCGACTTTCGATGTCGATGGTCTGCCACTGCGTTCATCATCTTCGATTGACTCACGACCACTTCTGAACCGCTCGTGCCACTGGTAAACGACCGTTTTTTTTAGAGAATCGTTGCCGGAACACTTTTCCAACATTTCCAACGTCCGTGCGCCACTAAATCCGTTTTTTACGCAAAATTTAATACAAGTTCGTTGTTGCAAATTTAAATCCATTTCTGAAATTGTAAAAAATCGCCAACACACACAGAGATAGATGTACTCTTGGCTACGTAACTTTTGCAAATGTCAAGTTATGACACTAAGATTTAAAGGGAATATCAACAACAGATGTACCAATTTAACAAAAAAAACAGAACTCAAATCGGAACGATGGGAGCGCCACACGGTGGTTATTCCGGGAACTTTTTGATCAAGGTAGTATATATATATATATATATACATATATATTTCAAAATGGAATAACAAGTAAACAAAGAATGCTTTAAATAATAATATATTTAATGCCCACTCTTGAACAAATTCCTATCCATATACACATTTTGCTGCTTATTACCGGCACAAAATATAGCCACATCCTCTAATAGGTTCACCAATATTTTCTTCTAACAACGTCGAAATAATAGTAGTGTTATTTGAACTAAATTGATCTCTTACCGATGTACCTTACAGCATTAAACGTTAGGGTATGTATTTCTTGTTATTAATATTTTAAAATATTATTTGAAGTAATGGTAGCTTAATCAGGTTATTACGAGAATAATTTTTACTTATCTCCAACATATAAATCTGAAGAGGTAAATGAGAGATTAAAAACATCAAGACAGCGTATATTGGATTTGGGTAGCATAAATATGCTTCACTGTATTATCTGTACATTTATATCATTATAAGATAAGTAAATGACAGAAAAGAATTTGCCTATTCCCTGAGAAATCTCATTAACTGCTGATTTAATCAAATGATCGAATGTATCCAACACACTGACGGGTAGCAGTTTTATATCGACTTTTACAGCCTTTGGAGATATTTTCTTTTCTCCAAACATGCAACTTCGATTGGCCCTGAGATTCCCTCAACGTCCTGCGTTTCCTACGTATCTATAGTATACTGAATAGTGCAACACCATTCCCTCGTGCTCCCCACTGTCCACCTCCCGATTCCCCATCTATCACGAACACCCCTAAAACCCACCCGCAACTCAACTAAAAGCAATTATTCTTTTCTTGCGCTCTTATCTTTTCTTTCCCGACCTACCTACTCCGCCTACTCGACTTCCCCTCTCCTTATCGCATTCCCTTCCCCAATATATATCATTGCATCCTACCGTATCCTTGACCATTACTCCTTCTGAGCCATCTCTCCCTTTTTCCTCTCTCCACTCCCCTCCTCTCATCTATCTCTCCCCCTGCTCACCTCTATCTTTCCCGCCCGCCGCTTTCTCACCCTCGACACAATTCCCTCCTCCTCTCCCGTTCACCCTTGCTCACCTTGCGTCCATTCCCTCCCACTCGACCCTCCGAAATCTCCCGAATTCCCTATTCCAGAAAAAAGGGATCTTGAAAACGGAGGCTTTGCCTCTCTCCTGCTTCACTTTCCATCCTCATCTTTTTTTCTTCCAACGTCCTCCTCTTCCCCCACGCGAGAGTTCTCCCCACCTTACTTCCCACCCCTCTGCATCTCTCTCACTCGGTCCCCCTTCTCTTCATCCCCCTTATTGCTCCATTTCTCACCGAAGCCACTACACCCTGTCCACTTCCCCCTTCCACTATTGCCTCGTTCCACCCTTCCGCTGCCCATTCTCTCCATCTCTTATGTGCCCATCTCGCCCACCCACCTCCACCTCCGTTCCCTGCCCGCAAACGCTCACTTCCCTTTCTCTGTCCTCCGCCTCAACCTCCACAGCCCACCAAGGCCTCAAGGAAGCGCCGACCTCACTCCCTTCCAGTTGCCCGAGCCTATCAACCATCCTCCCCGCCCCAATTTCTCTCTCTCTCTCTCTCTCTACGCATACTCCTTATAAGAAGGGCTTTTACGGACTCCCTTGAGGACCTATACTACTGCTCCTCTTTCCCTCTCCGCCTATATGCGGCCCTCGTGCGCCGCTTTTCCATTCTCTCTTATGCGCGCCGCTTTCCCTTGTACGCCCCCTTTTTCGATCTCTTTCCCTCGCCGCCTGCTGCCCATATGGTACCTCTTCGGGAACTAACCGTCCCAGGAACATATTGCTTTTCATATGCATTTTTATTCTTTCCTCGATCGTCCAAGTGGGAGCAGGGTTCGGAAAGAGGAGTAGAATGGTCTCGCCAAAAGAAAGCGTTTGATAGGATATATCGTCAATCTCATAAACATGTTTCTTTTACGTTATTTGGAGAGACCCCGAGGTTATTTTAACGGAAAATATGTATTTTTTGAGCTTGATCGAGCATGAAAGTAAGGATTCTTACACCAAGAATCTGCCATACGTAAGATTAAGCATGAACTTTGGTCTTCTACCTTTCCAAGCGATTTCTCATTCTTCAGAGCATAAATAATTGAAAATAAGAATCAATGAAAATATTAAATTATGTAGTCAGCACATATGCCTACAGCTATTGTATCGCTAATTAATAAATAAACGTATCAATTACTGATAAATTATTTACTAGCTTGAGCATATTATGTCACCTTAATGAGAGATTCCACAGTAAACAGTTCCAAAATGTTTCTAACAAAATGATAATATAGACACAAAATGATGCCATCCCTTTGTATTTCTGATTCATTTACCATGTCTTTTATTCAGAATGAAATCACGAAAAATGAAGAGCTATATTTTTCTTTACTCTAATAATGCTTGAATAATTCCTTCAAATTGAATCCTTGGATGATTTACGCCCACTAAGTAAAAAAAATGCTGGTTACTAGTCATTGAAAACGTGCATATTAAATGAGTCTATTTTTATATTAATTTTATACCGTGGATATTGCCAAACTCATTTAATATGAACATCAAACAATTCAATGAAGTGAAGCCTGTAAATAAAAAATATATTTATTGAAAAATTATCTGCAGAAAATCAATTATATATAACTATTCTTGTAAGCTCGTAAAAATTCCGTTTCCGACTTGCATTAGAACAATATTTCTTTCCAAGGTAACTACTTTCAATCGGGTGTTGCTTCTTGAATTCAAATAGCACATATTTTAAATTAGACAGGATGAGTGGATATGAATAGGGATTAACATGCTTTTAGAAATATTAATTCTTATAACAGAGATGAATGAGTTATTTACATTCTTGCCAAATCTAAATTTGATTTAATTTGAGGCTGAAATAACATAATAAATATAATAAAAATTGATGCGATCAAACTTCTTCCCAAATTCGTAATTTAGCACAAAAATACATGCTAAAACATTTCTGTAGATATGTACATGTACCTAATTTATGTTTACGCAAAATTTGAAATTTTTAACATGTTGAATAATTTAGTCCACCCTCAATAACACTAATTTTCAAAAATTTTTGCTTGCTTGATGTAGTTTGAATTAATGAATTTTGTTCTATCTTCCCCAAAACCGCAATTAAGTATACCGAGCAAAGACACACACTCTCAGTCCAAGGCCCTTGAGGAAACGGTGGAAAATGGATCAATGGATTTTGTCAGAAGGTGTACTAATTAGAAAATGCTCCAGTGGTGGATTTAAAAAAAATTTATTTGGTAAAATAATTTCCCATGAGTACTGAAAATCAAATATAATTATAAAATATTTTGTAAACACATTTTCCTCGGACATAGATAATAATTATTTTTGATATTTTGTGTATTTTTAATATGACTAGATATATTTTTATTTCCTATACATTCCACTTTTTAATGTATATATTATTTATTTATCAGATTGAACACGGCAGAATTGATAGCGTCCTATACAACTAACATCTTATTAATTGGAGATTACCTTTCAGAAAGTTTGTTCAATTATCAATCAAAACGATGTTAAAAAATTTATCATTTTCTCGTATTTAATATTACATTAGCCAAAACATTTACCTCATTAAAAATGGAGCACAGATTCATAATAATATAAATGAACTCGAAATTAATTTAAAATTTTATCAAAATATTAATCGAGGGAAAGTCATTATTCAAACTATGGCCTGAGTCCCAGGAAGACGAAGAATTTCACATCATTACCGATTAAGAAAATTGGTATGACAGATTGCTCTAATACGAAACAGAAATGCAAGAAATTACAACGGCGTGTCTAATAATCGGACAATGACAACGATAAGAAAAATTCGCCTGAACATTGGTGGATGACTAATGTGCCCCAGTGTTAGGGAGCCAAAAGTATAAAATGCCAGATAGGTGATTGAGGGGAAGATATATTGAATGCTTTCGTCGCTTAATCACGAAGCCTCAACACGCACAATGTACATTACCCATAGAAATCCCCTGTCGCCATGATTATATCTTCGAGGGAGTTGAGGCCAAGGGCAAGGATGTAAAGGTTGTCAATGTCGTTTCGCGGATTAGGCAAGCTAAAGGTGTGACCGGGGGAAGAAGGTCCTAATAGCAAGGAATTACAGAAGAAAAAAATAAATTCACCCTTTTAAAAATCCAGTAAAAGAGTCGAAATAAAGGTCAGGTTGCATGAATCTGATAATCTGGTAACCTGAAAACGAGTAATTTATTCTACGTGAATTATAAGAGCCACGGATGTTACTTAACGGACATAATAAAGACCCCGAGACAAAGGTCAATAATAAGAAAGATTATAAAATTCCTTGAAATGAGTATTATTAATCCTAAGAAATTTAATTTAATACGAGGGTCATCCGGAAAGAAGTACCCGTTCGTGCCGCATGAAGTGCTGACGACGCGAGTAGCCGCTGGACGAGGTCAGATAGCTTCAGTGGCTTGTCTGCCTTCTCTGAGCCAAGTTGCGTGACGCTAGCATTGCCTGTGTTGTTTCTGTGATTGTTTACAATGTTTAAAAAAATTGAGAACGCCGCCAGTTGTGAAGTGAGGGCAGTGATTAAATTCCTCAATGCAAGAAACGTTCGCCCATGTGATATTCATCGCCAATTAAAGGAGGTGTATGGAGACAATGTAATGGACGAGTCGTCTGTTCGGCGGTGGTGTCGCAACTTCAACATGGGGAGGGGGAACACACACGACGATGAGCGTTCGGAGAGACCGTCTGTCATTACAGACCAACTGGTGAGCTCAGTTGACGAATTCGTGAGGAACGATCGGCGCGTCACAATTGATGACATCTGTGAGCATTTTCCCAATGTTTCTCGAACAATTGTTCATGAAATTGTTAAACACCATCTGCATTATGCAAAAATTTGTGCAAGATGGGTCCCTCGCGTATCTCAATGAGCTGGCGGCGAAGGACTATGCAGCAGGAATACAGAAACTTGTCACACGTTATGACAAATGCCTTAATTTGCTTGGAGATTATGTTGAGAAGTAGTTTAAAGTATCCTCTTTCAAATAAAATTTTTTATGTTTGTTAATATTTACTTTTGTGTCTTTATTTCACGAACGGGTACTACTTTCCGGATGACCCTCGTAATATTTTTCAGATTCAAAATTAAGGTGATAGAGAAAATATGGGAAGGGTTGTGTCTGTTATCCTCTAAAGTTAATGAAAGCTTCTTGGTTATTATTACCGTGAAGTGATCAATGCTAAATTGGCATAATCTGGAAATAAAACCGCATACCAGGAACAATGATGATGGCATATGTAATGTATCAATGTTTAAAACTTTTGAAAATTATTAAAAAATAAATGTATAAAGAGGGAAAATACACAACTAAATTAGTGTGGCGTTCGTTTTCAAAAAACATCATTCCGAAATAAATAAAAAAGTGGTATTGACTTAAATACATTTACACGGAAATACTCTTATTGTCACTTACTATTTAACGAATATGAAAGAAACTAATATCTTCAAGAACTATCATGTTCTTCGAGTTTAATGTCCTATACCGGACAAAATCATAGCACACCACCTGACAACACATGCAATAGAAATAACAGAACATTGCTTCACTCTGTGTAAAGTATAAACAAGGATTATATAATAGCAATATCAAACAAAAGGCTGTATGCGACAACGCATAATGGAAGGTATTAATTTCAATTATTTCGTAGGTTAATTTTCGTCCATGTGCAATTATATTACCAAATATACTATACTGTATTTTCTCAACGCCATTTTTTACCTTTGTTAATTCAAGAATTAAAAATTGCACCAAGACACTTCTTATAAGGTATTGCATTAAGAATCCAATGTAATTATTATCAATAAATCCTTAGATATAATTATTAAATAAATGGCGACCGTTGTTTACTAACCCGAAACACTGTTTTGAATTTCAAAAACACCTTGGAAAATCCAAAAATGGGTACACTTTACAAATAACCTCTCATCTTTCTTTTTTCTGTCTTTCTGTCATCTGTCTTTTCACACAATAAATCCTTAGATATAATTATTAAATAAAATTGCTGTAAGATTAGTAGTTGAAAAATGATGTAAATGATACTTGTGCTGGCTCGAATTTTAATTGTTTTTCCAAGACAAAGAAATATTTAATATTTATGAGAATGAAAAGATAACCTGATTTTAACTCAGCAAATATTCTCCCTTTTAATGGATGGTGTCGCAACAACTCTCTTCTAGGGGCTTAATGGGGCACAATGAATCGCGCAGATGTAAACGATTCTGTTTCCATTTTTGCGATTTTCGAAATTGCGCGTACGGGAAATAAAACGGCCTAATTTCTATAGTTTCCGTATGACGCCGCATTAAATTCGCTCCCCACCCTCCCTTCAGTCCTTGTCATCTCAATACTCTTTGACAATTAGCATCCCGTCACCCTTCTACGTAAAGGTCACATTCGTGATGGAATTTTAAATTACTTCCTACCGGAATGACGTTTAATGCTACGCTGTCCTACTGTAACTCCTTCCTCATTTATTAACAATATTTTCCTGTAAGTCCGATACGTTGTCCTAAGAAATGCTCGAAGGCATTTCCTCCGCTGTTTCCTTCTCTGGCTTCTTCGCAGTGGAGAACTCTACCGTTTTACTATAGTATTTAATGCCTGCCAGTACACAGACGTGAGCATCCAATGAAATAGCAATTGAGCAATGGAGTTAAGTGTAGGAGCGTTCGCCATAATTTTCCTCTTCGAAAGAGTGCACGCACCAACTCAACCAGCCATTGATTTCTTGTTGTTCTCTCGTTTCGAAAAAAAGTACACATTCAGGCGTTACACTAAACGATTTTTGAACACAGATTCCTTGTCTGCAGCAATTTAAATCATAGAAGAATATCCAGCAGGTTAAACCTCTGATCGAATGTATGATAACGAAAGAGATCGATATTTTAGGAAATATTTTCGAACATAATATATTATTTTTCAGTTTGTATGCTGTTACAGAAATATTACATCTTAAGGCATAACAGTTTTGTTTTTTACTAATGAAAAGGCAAAATCATGTCAAACATGTTTCAAATTTACAAATAATACATATCCCAATAAATAATTAAACAGTTGACAATGTCTCGAAGGTTTCAGTAAATGCCTTCGATATGAAATCACATAAAAAAGAGCTTGTTTCTTTGACACATTTTATCTTTTGAAATAACACTCAATTTCCCGAACATTTGTACAAAAATTAATGAAAAATGAACACAACACTCTCTTGTTTTCTGTTCTGTGCTCTTATTATTGCATGAATCAGGTTTTGTTGTGTCGCAATATCATCATCTGATTGCGAAACGTTGAGATGCAAAAAAACCCTATTCATGTAAACTTAAAAGTACTGCGGAAAACCAAGTGAGTGTTGCGCTAATTTAATGTGACGCAATGTCACCGAGAAACCGTCTCCGATACCATTAATTTTATGAAAAAAAAATTTTTAATTTGTTCCAAATGATATGGAAGCAATTTTTCCAATATTTTTTAAGAATGTACACTAAAATCTGATAAAATAACAAAGAAAGATTTTTTTACATTCGCATGTCGTAATATCATCAATAATATATACTATTTATTTTTTTATTTGTTTCAAAAGAGAACATCTCTCTTCCGCTATGGACAGCATCATGAAGAAATATTCCAAAGTAATTATCCATAAAACAGAGAGTATTCCTCCTAAACTGAAATTTTTGGATACATTAAATTTGTGGTGTTTTTATCACACATCCACATTAGTAAACCATACGCGGTGGAAATACTATCATTCTTCCTTAGCCGAGGAATCATGTAAAAATCAATTGGAAAAACAAATATTCTTAAATTACCCGACTGCCCGTCTTAGAAATTACCTTGCAGCATTCATCGTACATGCCTATCAATCACATCTGACATTTTTTACCACGAGAACACTGAACTCAAGTAGTTTTAATCAAGTAAAGACATTACCCTGTCGTTTGTGTTTGAAAAAATCTCATTTCGAGTCGATCCCTGACGAGATTATAAACCGAAAAACGCACTCTTTTTTATCATTTTTTTGTGCTCGACTAAAAGAAGGAAATTCTTCACTTTTATCCGGCAACTCACCATTTTGTGTAACCTCCATAACGTTCCTTCGGGAAAACATTTCCCCTCAAGCAACTAACGGCGCTAGAGGGAGAAGGAAATGGATCGCTAAACCTCCCCCAGACTACCCACACCACCGCCCTTCTTATAGTACTTCCAACCACAGCTCACCCACACCCCACCTTCTCTGTATTCTTTCCTCCACGAGGTATCGAGCCGTTATCCTCTCCTCTACCACCCACACACAACCCCTTCCACAAACCGCTCTCCCTCCCAACATTCATCCCTTTACCTTATCCATCCTATTCCCCCACATTTTCATCCCTCCGACCCACCCACTCCTCCCTATCTTTTAGCCTCACACGCTTAAGTTCACGCCGAAAAATAAAAAAATCCATTTCTGAGGGGGAAAACACAAAAAAAACTTCCTTTCCCTCCCCTTCTCGTTCTCTTTTTTCCTTTCCTGCTCGCCACCCTCCCCGCTTACGGTTCCTGCATCACTTGCTCACATTTCTCTCCCCCCCCTTGCACCCCTTTCCCTTCCTCTCGCACTCCCACTTTACCTTTCCCACACTCACACAGCCCACACCTTGCATCCTTCCGACAACCTCTTGCCCGCTGTATCCCACATCCCTCCCTCTATCTCTCTCTCTTCTTCCATTTGCCTCCCATTTTCCCTCCCCTTCTCTTAAACCGCTTCGACCTCTCCCCGCCTTCCCTCCAAGCCGTTGCCTTGGAAACGGACGGGCCCCTTCCGCCCACCCTCAGCTTGATCCGAAATTGCTTCAATTTGGAGGCGGTGCGTAGGAGGGTATCACGGAGTAGGAGAAGAGTAGGTAGGAAAGAGACAGCTCGGGCGAAGAGGAGGCACGGCGAAGGGAGAACGGGAGGAAATGAGTGGGAGAGAAAGTGGGAAGAATGGGAAGAGTGGTAGGGTGAGAGCTAGGCGAGGGGAGAGAGGGAAATAAAGGCGACGGGGGGAGAGCGTAAAAGACGAGTAAAAATTGTTTAAGACCGAGGGTAAGAGGGGGCATAACAGAGAAATGGGAGAGTTGGCTTTAACGAAAGGCAACGATTGAATACGAGGAGGGCAAGTGAGCTAGAGAAAATTGCAGGGAACGGAGAACAGGAAAGAGGAAGAGGGGAACTGGGAGGCGATTAGCGAGAGAAGCAGATTAGATATGGATTTTGGGAAGAGACATACGGAGTTGAGCTTTTAGGAAGGCAGTCATCGGAAGGCGAGGTATAATCACCAAGGGAGAAATAAATGGACACATAGCTGATACCATAGAGTCGTAAATATATAGGGTTAAATAAGAGAAAAATATAACAATCGTGGCAAAGCTATTGTGAAGAGTGAAGCAACTAATATAAGAACTAAAATGAAGTAAACATTACACGCAAGTGGACTGAAATAATAAAGCCAATTGAAGGCAATGGTTGCAGGAGAAAATTTGCGAATCGAATTAGAGCACACGAATGAGAAGCGAAAAGGAACATTTCTTAGATCCAGGAATATCATTACGATGCTGAAATGGAGGAAGGAATGAAAGTAGAAGAGAAAGGAAAATCATGGGGCTCAAAATTTCTCAAATAATCCTTAAAATGAAGAGGCCCATACGGTGCTGAGTACGATAGGTAGCGGAGATGCAGCAAATGGACACTCCAATGGCTGTTTCCAGGATAAAATGGAAATTAAATTTTGAAAAAAGTCTCCATTCGAGTATGTGTACCCTACTCCATAAATGATAGCAAAGGTGAATACATTATTGGTTAGGAGACCCAAGTTCGGCCGCGAGTAGGGTGAATAAATTATCTGCCGCAAGAAATACTCAGGATAGTCGGAATCGATGGCTTAGCGATCAGTGATATGAAGGATTTGAAATTGATGAAGATACTTGATTTAAGATTAATTGCTAAGATAAAGTCGAGCGATAACGGTTTATACTGACGCCAACATATTTGAAATGTACGAGATACGGAGAGAAAAATTGAATTCGATAGAAGATATAGATATCACTTGAGCAATGCTGACTCGAGGTATGATAAAAATGATATCACGAAAACCTTTAACCTGCATTATTCAATGTCATTTTCGGAAAAGATTCTAGTAACACCTATTCTAAGTATTAAGGCAGTAAAACTTTGAAAAACAGGAGTGATAACGCAATCAATGATCTAAACCAATGTATCGGAGCTTGCTTAAACCTTTTGTACCGATGATTCCTTGAGTCTGTGGAAAAGTTCAAAATATTTTAATCTGGATATGGAATACTTCCACCATGTGAATATTGAAACCGTAGAGTACATACCTTTAAAGAAATATAAGGTTGAAAAACAATCTTTTAAGTATGAAATGAGGCATGAAAACAAGCTCATGACATTAGATAACAAAAGCATGCCTTCGGTTGGCGTGCAGATAATTTCCACTCTTTTGAGGTTTACTTATTTCAACAACACTTTTAAGGAAAGCGTTAGAAAAATTATAATAACCAATCTAACATTTGCATACGAATTAATATCAGAAAGAAAATCATGCATAGTAACAATAGTCGCAGAAAATTACGCACTCGTAAGATCATTATTAACTTACTCCTAAAAGCGTTTCTCTCCACGTTCAATTTTAATTACTCAGACCGCTACCCTCCAAGTGCAAAATTAATATTCCGTTACGCCATAAAAAGTGCTCAGCTACTCGAAGTAGCTGAAGATACGCTCCAGAGGAGCAGTATGAAAAGGAGTACGTACTGATGAATGTTTCCCTTTCTTCTCATTGTTTCGCGCCTTTGTTTTCTCAGCGGCAGACGGAAAAGGAAGGAATTCCTTTGCTTTCGCAGGGAGGAATGGAACATCGTGGTGATTGTAGAGAAGGCAGGAGAAAAGAAGGCAAAGAATTACAGCGATATGGATGGGGGCTGCGAGCGTGAGTGTTACGTGGCTTTCCTATTCAAATGCGTACCTCGTAGACGAAATGAATAAAAATTGTTCGATTATAGTCAAAAGTAGTACCGATGGTGGAAAAAGAAGAGCGGAGATTATGAGAAAACTTCATAGTCAGGGGGTGCCTCTTGCTTTTTTTAAGGCGAAAGCTATGGAATGCTCCCAGCTCAGTGAAAAGTAAGAATTTTCCTAAACCCAAATATAGATAAATTGACACCTAAGAACGGAATACATAACGAATTCCATACCAGAAATTTACTTTTTCAAGGAAACATTACTATTGGAAATATAGTGGGAATTACTATTTTTTAGTTCTAAACCCGAAGTAATTATTTTCCTAAACTTCCACCTCAATACAGGTTATATTTCTTTAAACTTCAAATAACTCAATAAACCTTTTTCTCTTTACAAGTATGGCATAACCATTGGAGATAAGAGTAGAATTTAGTGTAAAATGAATGTGTACTATGCTGTAGAGTTATAAAATGAAAAATATAAATGTCTTTAATTTTTATGTTTGAACTCGGTTATCATTTTTACATTATATGTTTTAGCCAGTGTTCCAATATCATCAGATTTCCAGAGTCGTGATGTACATGGCCAAACGATCTTGTTTCAGTGTCTCTCCTTTTAGTTTTACTAATCTAAAGGGGTTTTACGTATTGACCGCAAGGAGTATGATAAATTGAAGCACAAGCGACTGATTCAATGAAATTCAACTGCCTCCACGATTCGCTCTTATCACTCGCTTGAATATTATGTAAATTATTCAAAGTACCGTTTCCCAAAATTTAGAAAAAATGCCAAACACAATACATATCCTCCCCTTACTTTGCAATATTTCATGTTTTCTCCACATCGCTCTCATTCCGCCACATAGTTGTACGCTTTCAGCCGATTGCCGAACATTGCTCCCGATCCACTGAGATCTAGATCTGGATGCAGGACAAATATTTTGTGGGCAAGGAGGCTCATAGGAACGGAAGTTGTAAAGAAGGTAGTAACTTTTTATACCCGGGTAAAAAGTTTCCCAATTAACTTTAAAAGAGCAAAAAGAATGTGAGCTAATATGGGAGACTATTTGAAAATAATGATCCTCCATAGTCGAGATTTCACATGTAACGTGCCTACTGTATTTAGGTAAGAAAGAAAATGGCACACATCCACACAACATAGAGCTACATTGTAAATTACTGGTGGCAAGGTGAGGCAGATATTTAAAGAAGGAAATCACGAGTTTTCATCACAGCAAAATTTATGCGGGAATACTAAGTCATCAGATCACTTCACAACAATAAATCACAACCACAATCTCAACTTATACTGCAAATATTATTTCAACTGAGGTAACCATGCATATTTCAACATTCTACAGTATCAAAATTATCCAATAAAAGTCACACTTTATGAAATATAAATTAATAAAAAAAGAGCAATTTATCACCGATGATTTCCATCCGCTATCGAATCAGAATCTAAATTGACGCATAATAGCAATAAAAACAATTGTAATTAATTTATAGAAAAATTATCATCCCATTGAGCCGCAGCAACAAATATAGATCAAATGGCGGTGAAGTGATTTATTTCCAAATGGAAAGAATAACGGAGTGTGCAAAGATAGTAGGAGTCAAAGCAGATCAATTCATTTCTTAGAATACCAAAACGTAAAAAAATAGTTTCGAAAATTGAATTTTAAAATGCAGAGATTGAGACAGTGGTTTAGATTTCCAAGCCAATTTTGATAAAAATGCGAGAAAAGACAGGACTACGATCTATAAGAAGAAGTTTAGGCGCACAAATTTAATCATCAACCACCTTAGCTTCCTGGACGACGATATGGCCCTCCAAAACTCGCCCTTAGGCCTCCCTCAAACCACCAAATATTCTGCGCTGGAAAATCCACTTTTGGTAAAAACAATTCCCATCCTCGGCGCATCCACCACCTGCCCCTTCTCACTTACCGCCATTAGCTCCCGTAAAGTCGCTAAATGACGATGCTTTTTCAGCACCCGCGAGACAATTTTCTAAAGCAGTATAACTCGCCCGCAAATACAACTAAGACAGACCGGGAAAAACGGCGGCACCGCGAGAGAATCCACCGGCCTGGTGAATGAAGAGCGTACACCCGGGAATTACATACATAGGCAAAAATAGGGCACTTCACGTAATAGGTGACATGTACTCGTACGCTCCAAGGAAAAAAGTTAATGAAAATTCTACGAGCTCCTAATTTTTAAAAGATGAAATGCTCTTGTCTGATATACTTTCAATCCTTCTCCCACACGCTTCCAAACCTACTGGCGATAGAATTCCAACAATTCTAAACTATTAAATTCCCAATTTCAATCAAAATAAAAAGCATGAAAACAAACAATAAACTACATGTAGGCCTAACTCCACAAAATGCATGTTACTCCATTCGCAGAGGAAAACTTTCGTCTGAATAACATATCAATGCCACGAGTTTTAGGTGGGTAATATCATCATTATTAGCTTTTAACAAAGGAAGGGTATCCTGCCATTCTTGAACAACAATTTCATATGATTTCAATTATGAGTGCTAGTAATTTCTACCTTTATGTTCGAGAACATCCATATTTTGCAATGCAATACCATTTCAATAGACCTAAATGAAAACCTCTCACATCAATCCTTCAGAGTAATAATAAATTGAAAGGAACATGTCACACCTCTAAATTTTGTAAAATGAGCTTAACAAATATGTATTTTCTCATAAGTCGCAATGAGATGACACAGTCGCAATGAGACAATAAATTCATCAAATTTTTGGGAGGAAATGATTTGAATGGTTTCCTCAACCCCATGCACACTCCAGCATAACATATTTAAAATTATTAAACATAAAAAGTGATGGCGGGAATCTTATAGGGCAAAATGCATTGTTCTAAAATTTCCACCAATGGGAAAGGAGTTACGTCCTAGGCAATTTAAAGCCTAATGCAATGCGATTGTTCATGTCTATAATCATTAGGCCCATTGTTTACATTCACATCAATTCATTCGGCGGCTAATCCGTTCTTTCTAAATCAAATTGACGTATGATTGACATTATTTCCCTGTGAATAAAGTTTAATGCTTACGTTTCGACTCCGTTTATCTAATTTTGAAAGTATAACAAACAAGGCTAGGGCTTCGCTCTAGCCCGCAGACAACACTTATTAGTTATAAAGAGAGCAAATAGTATCAGCTAGCGACAATATTTAGCGAGAAGCAGTGATGCTTTTACTTTTCCCCAGTCCATCTAATACTGCAAACTCTAGCACTATCTAGATAATTTATAAATCGGCGTTTAAACATATCACCCTACACCCCCTTAGCACTATTACCCTTCCCCGCTTCGTAATTCTGATTTGTGGGCGAAATAATGAGGAATAATTAATTGCGGAATACATTAGCTTTCGTGAAAACGCTCGCACAAAACCTCCCCTTAATGAAACGAGTCACTGACCGTAAAATGAAAATGGCCTCGTTATTCAGCATAGCCTTTGACATACCCTCCCTCCGCTGAAAGTTACACCCACCACGCCTATTTTCTGCTATTCCGAAACACGGCCCTTCTTGTACGTCAAGTTTACCGAAATGTCTCTTAAACGAATCCCATCCCGACTCTACTCTCCCTCCTTCCTGCCCACGTCTTTCTTTCTCTCTCCTTTTCTCTCTCTCTCCCCTTCTTTATCCCTCCCTTCCCTCCGCGCAAGCATGCATGAACTACAGAAACGGTAACCTCATCCATCCCTTCAAGATCAACCTCTCGAGAGCTAATCACGCTTCCGTTCTCTCCTCCTACCTTGCTCATCCCGGTTCCTTTCGACGCCATCTAAGGTTCAACGATGGCCATCCCTAGGAGAGTGCCCTGCGGCCCAAAAATAACCCGGGTGCTCCATCTGTGCATTTTCAAATATCCGACATTCCTGCAAGTGCGCTTCTGCAAGGCGCACCCATGTGTTGCTCCCTCGGCGTACGCCTGTATTCATGCCACATGGTTTCCGTCCCCACAGGGGTTACCTCTCGCTCCAATACATTCATCCCTTCTTTAAAAACATACATTTCTTATTACCATATTTCTCTATGGATAAAAGGAGATTCTATATTCACATTTGAATCCTTTTTCTTAATCTCCCTTAAGTCGAACGTTTTGAGGGGATGTATGAGACTGCCTTTTATGGACGTATAACCTTAACGACGTACAATTTTGAGTGACCGAAGATAAGTTAAAATTTTCAAAACTAATAATATCATTACGTAAATAAGTTATTCCACCCGTTTCGAATCCCTTATACCACCGCTCTAATACACCGCGTCACATTTTGTTCCATCTAATTCACTTGCTAGAATAAAGCGGACAGGAACGTAATCATACTTAGCATTCTTTTTGTCTTAACCTATGATTTGGATCGAGCAAACTTATAGTTTTATCAATATATAAACGTAATGTCACCCATATATTTCATTACTCAGTGTCGTGACCTTTCTAGAACTTTCTCTAAGATAAACTGTCATCTGGCTTCAGTTCTTTTTAATCCATTGCATTTTTTACACATCTTCGTATTGTATAATAAATAGTTCTTATTCCTATTATCTTTCTTAATCTTCCCCGCAACCCTAATATTCTACATAATGCGGCCGCCAATAACCCATTACCTCTCACTCTTCCCTCGATCATCGCTCTGTTCATAAAATAATTAACTTCGGGTTTTTAATGATGTAAAAGTTTCAATTAGTTGAGCTTTTACTGTGTCAATTTGTGTTTGTAGATATGCTAAAGAACTATTATAACGGACAAGTCAAAAGTATAAATTAAATATCGTAGACATATTAACATAGTTATCGTGTTTACTAGGAGCAGAAAAACTGAAGAAATTTTTAAAAAAGTGGAAGTAAGACTCCGCCGACAGCAATTTTGAGAAATTATCAATAAGCTGAATAATTTCAATATCTGTTATAAATATTAATTTTAAACTATAAATTCAATGATTTCCATTAAAAATTATTTTACATATTTGGTTTAATTAACTGATAGTGAAATATTTGTTTGCATCAAGCCTTTGCCAAGAGAAAGCTATTGTTCAAATGATATTTCATACTTAATACGAACGACTTTTTAAACCACCAACACTTACAGGTTGATTCATGAAACATGCATTTATAAACATTTTTAGCCATTTTGTGAATTGTTATAGACATTTTTCACCTAACAACCGAATGGTTATCTCGTTTGCGATTAAAATAATATATTGTAATTAGAATAACGGCACTATGCACTCAGATGAAATTATCGATAGTTATTATCATGTGGGCAGTTGAAAAAAGATCTCCCTGACTAAATAATAAAAAACATTCCATAATAATAAATTGAAATTCAAACTGGGATAATTCTTTCGCCGCTAATCGTCATGGAAACAGAAAGCTTTGCCGAGTGAATTACGAAGGCAATCAGCCAGCATATGTTAATATTTCTATGCATCAATACTATCGGCGGAATATTCTGCAAACAACTCGGCTGATTCATTACGTTTATTGAGGTAATATAACATTCTCAAGTTTGCTAATAATGAATTATACTTATTTTAATGCTCGGAATAGAAATACAAATGGAAACAGTGATGCACTGATGGTATAAAATTCTTTATTTAAAGCGCTACAGAGATTTTTAGAACCAGGAATGGGTATCTCTCGTACCAAAAATTAAATAAATCATGAAATCCTATGGTTTTTATTCCCGCGAAAATAGTATAGTTCGTCGTCAAAGAGTTCCATATCTTGAACTGATGATAATGCGACCCTATATCTAAGACGTAAACAAGTTTTTGCTGTAAAAGTCTTACGTGCACCAAACTTTGCACTAAGCGAAAGGAACCATCGACGTGTTTTAGAAATTTGGGCATAGTGGGTACGCCAAAATATATAATCGCAGTTATTCTCTCATCTTTCCCAAGACAGGAAAAAACAAACAGGCAAAACCTTTTACCCTTTCTCTTCTCCCCTTTCCCTCTGTTCGGCTAAACGGACGAACGCTCATCTCTCCAGGTCCTTCCCGACCAACCCCATAGTCGAACCCCTCTCACACCCTCCTTGATCACAAACCTTCTCCCTCTTTCCCTCTGCACTCACCGCTGACTCCCGTGTGTCACTTGTTCACTCGACCAAAACAAACCGAATCGACGAGCTTATTTTTTTCCCTTTCGACCCGTCAGTCTCTTTCCTCGCATCCAACTTTTTGAGGGTCCAACCAGTTTTTCAACTCTTTTAGGCTGTTACTACGGCCAGCGCTGCCAATTCTCCCAAAAACTCTTGACCCATCTCTCACAACAACAACTTCCCCCTATTATTTTTTTTAACCTTTTTTATGCACAAACAATTTTATTTCGCTGATGAAACGGCAAGCTAAACATCCAGAGCCAGCGACTACTCACGGTGATAAATCAAAAGGCAAATTGATAACGTCATTTCTACGGAGCATGGCACATATCACGCCTCTTGTGACACGAGGGAATGTGTACCAGATTAATGATTTTCACTTACACCCAACAATATTGCACGCTGCATAATGCGAAATGATGTCTCGTCCCGTACTAAAATTAAAAAAAAAAAACCTTTAGACTACGAATGGACGTCCAGTGTTCTACGTTATCCTAGCCACGCATCAATTAACAGAAATTAATTGCATAAAATGAGCCGGGAATAAGAGATTTATCGTTTCACGCATGTGTATCACACATGCCATGCGAAGCGGTACCACCGCAATACGTCCTGTAGGTCGATCCCTGGTTTAGAGAAGATTCTCGCCTTTGCCCACCCGGGACCACCGACCGACCGCCCAAAACATATTTCACGCGCACAAAACCGGGAGAGTAAGGGGGCGTACGCAATGACCCGCAGCCTTTTGCCAACGAGCGTAATGGAGTTTAATTTTCGACTAAAACGAAACGATCGCCGGGGATACGCCTCTATTCCGCATCCTTCGGTAATCTCCTCAATACCGCTTTCCATTCTACTCTAAAATCCAGAGATTCCATCACCACCCTACCCCCTCTAACTTTCCTCCTCCTCGCTCCAATCCACTGTCCCCTTAAAGTTTTTCCTTCGCTCTCTTCCCTCCCTATCCTCCTTACGCTCGCCTCAACTCCATTCAAGCGAGTGAGACCCGGATCCTCTGAGAAAATCTGTGAAAGCAAACCGTGCGTCAATGCTTCTAATTATTCCTTAAATAATATTATAATTGTTCCTTTTTCGGCTCGTTCACTCTCTAAAATAATTTTCCCATTTCCTTTCACTTTTTTGGGGCTTGTTTTATTCCTTCTCGGTTAAAATTGTTCATTACGAGTAAAGACCACATATTTTATGATGGTTTATGTCAATCATAATTATTAGGGTTTTATTCGCAGAGAATAACAAGCTAATCCGCCCTTTACCACACGAAAACAACTCAAGGTAGTATAATCCACTACAAATGATCATTGATTAACTTCGGCGTACAACCCTAATAGTATTTTTTCCCGAATAATGATTCTACGTTAACCCAACTAAATTATTTAGCGATCTCTCATGGCTAATTTCTCAGGAATGAAGTTAATTATCATAAGTAGTCTTATATTTTATTTCAAGCAACGTTTTTCTCCCACACAAAAATGCTTTAATATCACGTATTCAAAATTTCAAAGATAATAAGCTAAACAATAGACATATCGGTAGTTTATTACTTTACCATATATTTTTAATCAAAATTCTGATACATATATATTTCAATGCTTTATCATGAAAATAACAGTAAAAAAAGTACTTCAGTCTGCAAAATTTGAGCAAAGCATGTAATTTAAAAAATCAATGGTTGGGATGTTGCTCAAAAATTTGTTACAATTGGCCCTAATTTTGTTTATAATTTTAATTTCAACAATTCGCATTCATGTTACTCCGGATTATTAATGCCCAGACAAGGATTCTGGAGTTAACTTTCGGAATTTTTTTTCAACCACTTTCAAATAAAGTAATTCCTTCAACCAAAAATACGAGACATATTCATCTCGTACATATATCGTCTCGTTAGCAGAATAGCAATTCATATGAGGAGTTGGTACCTTACAATAATATTGCCCGAGTGTATTTGGATCAGAGTGATTTGCAGATTGACATTTGTGGCATAAACCATTCTTATCCACAGAACTTACAGTAAATAATAATTTATTCCTATTATTACTGCCGATATTTTTTTGTTTGGCTAATCATTTTGGAAGTCTTGGATACTTACTGTCAAAACCCGGTTACGTGGGATGAAAAATTTGGCTTAAGCAAAGTAAAGGAATCCAATTGACAAGTAACATCAAGCTAAAGTCATCTTAAGGCTTCTAATAAAACCTTTCGATTATGCTTAAAAGAGAAACGTTGATATAATTTGTACCACATTATGTTTGATCGACTCTATTACTTCACGGGTGGAAAACTTTCTTCCATTTGCTACTATCATAGTTATTTGCCGTTCTAACAATTATTTTCATCGTTTAATCTTTCCACTGAATGCTTTCTCGTCTCTTTAGAAAATGAAAAGGTCGCCCACGTGGAGGGTAGTGGAAGAGAGGGTTTATGTAGGCATTTGCCTAACCTCTCATCCTTGCCACACATTTCTATTCTATCCCTCCTCACCACCATCGGCGTAATATATCCCTTATCCAATCGCCTCCCACCTTCGGGTCCTCTCACCTCGAACGTAAACCTCTTCCTGGAGACCCCATTCCCTTCCATGATAGCCTTCTTCCTTACACCAAGATAACTTCTTTTCCTCTTCCATCTCGCTTCCCCCTTCTCAAACTTTCTCATCTGCCAACCAAACAAATCCAAAATCCTTACTCCCCCAACTCACTCTTCCTCCTTTTCCGCGCATCTACCCCGTTGGCTCTCCCTCCACCACCCATTGTCTCTCCGTTGCCTTCCTCGTTCATTCTCCTCCTTATCATCCTCGCACGCATTCCATTAGCAGGGGCAATCAGGCCTCTTATCGGTCATAACGGCAGTTCAACCTAAGACTAGTCCACGCGAAAGAGAGAGAGCAAGCGACAGGAGTTGGTGCAAGGTGAGAGGCTGCCGAAAACAATTTGGAGTAGGGAATCGAACGGGTTAGAATGCAAGTATTGGAGCCAAGGGAGGGTAGTTAAAACTGTTCTGGGGTAGGATATGAGGGGGAGACAAGAAAGGAGGAAAGATGAAAATTCATGGGGACACGGGGGAAAAGAAAGAAAGGATGGTGGAGATGGGAAGGTTTCGTGGTAGAGAGACCCTGGAAAGAGTTCGCGAGAAGTAAGAAAAAATCATGGGGTGAGTCGGATTATATTATGATGGAGATGCTTCGTCTGGAGATTTGTTAGTAGGGAGAGAATGATGGGTTCAAGGGAGCCCAAGATTAAGCGTCCATTGAAAATTTGTGCGTGGAGGAGAAGGAGAGGCAGAGAACAGGGGAAGATTGGGCTAGGACGTGAGACCACGGGTAGGATGGTGGGAGACGGGGTGCGGGAAGAGAGGTGAGGAAGGGCGCGGGCGGGACAGAGAGCGTATTTTCTCGTCGAGACCACCGCTGCACTAATTGGGAGCTAAAAGGTATTTATGTAAAACATCTCCTCTCCCGCCTCCCGCACCGTCCCCAGCTACCAAACAAGATGACGTGAGGTGAATACCGGAATTATACATTCTCTCTCCTCCACGTGCGGCCACGAGGAAATGGGGAGAATATTAAGAACGATACGATAAGGGCGGAATGAACGGATTCAATTTAAGCATTAGCTGGCCGGAAAACCAAATGCAATTCGCACGTCAACAATGATTAGGACGAATTTCTGAGATTAAGTTCTAGATGGGAAATTTGTGAGCAGGTACCCGAATGAACTACAAGATATATAAGCAAAGCTTTAGCATTCTATGGCATGAATAAATACCCTTTTCCTTGTGTTGAAAATGTTCTAAACATATTTCCTTCGATTTAATTGACTAAAATAAAATGGTCCTTCGTGTTTCACTCAACTTGTTTTGTAAATCAATCATTAATCCACACTAATTATACACCGCACATTCTTAAATGATTTGAACTGAGTCTGAACTTTTGATTTAGTACAGACACCCGTTTAGATTTAGTACAAATGCACCCGTAAAATTATTACAATGACATCGCTAACTTACAGTAAGCAAATAGTGGTTTCCAAATACATCGATAAAATTGGAACTACAACAGTGCAAACCTGAAACATTGGATGAAAATATTGCTCAGATGTATAAAAGAGTATATTTGAAGAAAAAATGCAGTAATGTGGCCGGTAACCGTGGTGAAAAAGACGAAAAAAGTAACAGTGTTCATGAGGAAATGTATGGCATTGAGATCGTGGCAGTGGAATTGGCGCCAGCACATTCCGTGCTATCAAACCATTTTGTTCGTCCCTCGCTCAATCCCTCCAACGCCCCAACCCCATTCCTATCCTGTCCCCTTGTCTCCCGCTTCGTCCACACCCCTCCATTTCTCGCTGCGAGACGTGCGTGACATTCGAAGGAGGATTATTAGCATCTCTCCCCTATATTCAGAGCGTTTATCGCCCTGACATTCCATTCGCAATGAGATTGGGCCAGAAAAGTGGACAGTGACATGGGTAGGTATGGACGCAGAGATCCAGAATGTGTGTTAGAGTAAGAGGAAAATCGAGCTTTCAAAAAAAAATATACATAGTTAACGCAATCAAAGAAAATCATGGAAACGAGCAGGATATCGATGGGTTTCGACGAAAAGTGAAACACTGAAGGATGGGCCAACACCATGAGATTTGCAACTCTTCGATAACATTCTCGGTAAGGAAAAAATAGGATATAAAAAAGATGGAAATAATAAGAAAAGAAAGGAAATGATATATTTGTTAATTGTTTAGCGATATTGCTAACACAAAATTTTGGTGGGATGGAAAGTTATTGATAGAAAATAATAAATTTGCCACTAACATTGGGTTCAAACTTGTATAAATGGGGATAAGTTATAATTTGCTACTCTATCCAAATTCAAAAATATGATTCTTACCACTCTCTCTATTTCTACATCACCTCTTTAGGTGAGCAAATCGTAGAATGATGCATACATAGCCGTCACGATCCAACTTTTCGGGGTAGGTAAAGTGGAAAAAAACCTGATAATTCTACCAACAACGCCACCCGTTTTCGCGAGCGCACTTATCCAATTGTCTCACACACAACGCTCTGATTTATGGAAGAAACACAATGCAAGTAAATATGCCAATCGAATTAATACCAACTCGGTTTCCCATTTAGGTCACACCAAGGCAGAATCTTAGCTAAGCTTAGAAAAAAACTACGAAAGTAGACACATGACTCACCAAAAAAGTCATCAATTACCACAAATTCAGACTTGCATATTGATTTTAAATATCAAAGTGTCGATGGCATGTTTATAACATGCTATTCATGCAACTATTGGCCACGCAGAAAAATTTATCAATTTTTAAAAGGATAAATGATAAAGATTAATGCAGGTGAGAAGAATCTGGAAGATCTCTAAAAATTGACGCCTATTTTACAGTATTTATACACCCCCAAAAATATGGTTAATCTTTGAGCGATCATTTACCATAGCCTTGAACTTACGCTTAAACCCACGAATATCGAACTTTTACTGTTACTATATGCTGGTTCGATTGGGAAGCACTGAGATTCAAGCTTGGTACGATAATACTGTTAAATTTCATTCATTTTGAATTCATAATGGATTCCAACGAACACGCCAAAATATAAATTTTCATAATTGATAAAGAGCATAGCATTTCAAGGAGAGAGGCATTAAGTGAGGCCGATAGGTTTTGAATTAGTCATCATCATTGTATCATTGGTGCCAGATTATTAATTCAATCATCATATTATATCGTAAGAGCCAAACTATAATTATTCAGAAATTGCCACCCCACTCAATATGTACATCTGCAATAGAATTGTACTTGATTAGTCTAATGAATAAAACTACGCAAATTTTGATGCATTGTCGAGAATATAGACGGTATTTTAAGCGGTAAGCGGTTTTAAGCGGTTAATGGTGGCTTACGTAAACGTTAAATGGCCTGACATACGATAACCCTCACTGCCAAACTCGAGTGGATTTACGTTACTGAAACATTATGGAAGATTTTTATTAGAAATGAAATTTGTTTAGTAAGAAAGTAGCATTTATATTTGCATACAAATGATAATTCGCTTACCAAACTAATGGAACCATCGCCGAGAATCGAGAGTTAGTAAAGCAGACTAAAAATCACGGAATGTAGAACGTCAAAATCCTCGGGTCAGCTCACCCAACTGCAGCCAGAAATCCTATTGGTCCTTTCACACTCACCCCGATATAAATGAAATTAGATTTCCAACCCACAAATCTTTCCACGTTGCTATACCGTTTCCCTTTCTGTCCCTTTCCCCTTCAAACGCTCCAAATTTATGCTCACTCCTCGCCACGACCTTCCCGCAATGTTTGCCTCTATATCAAACCAAACACCGCACTTTCCACATTCCATTCATATCAGAAGGCCCCTCATGTGCTGTAACCAATGAACGGAAACGCCCTTTCAATGCAAGAACGTCCGAGTTGCCAGAGCAAGCATCTCGTTTCTCACACAGGAGTGGACAAAGCGCTCGGGATAATTTTAATTCTCCTTATGCAACCCAATATCACCGACTATTTTCTTACGGAAAAAACTGAAACGGTGGTCACATGAGCCGGTCAGCCGTCATTTACGTCGGGTGCATTCACTTAGAGAAATAGTGAAACAATTTGGCTCCTCTGTAGAAAATTTTGTGGTAAGAGAGCCCCGCATAATATACGCTCGCAAGAACGGTAAATGACCGAGGCCCAATTGCGGGAATATAAATAGCTCGTGATTTTCAAAATAAAGGGTCGCAAAACAACCCATATTAATTCCCCTCATATTTTCCTATGCCGCTGACCACAACATTTCTCGCACTTAATATCCTTCCCTCCCCAATCTCCTCCGTCCATTCATTTCCCTCCAAACAGTTCCGCCCACCCTCTCATCTCCACCTCCCACGACCCCTTTCCTCGTATTTAGTCAACTTTCCCCCGCCACGAATCCCTTTCCGCTAAACCCGAATCCGCCATGAACCCCCACACACTCCTCTCTCCACACACCAATGCATATCGAGGTATATGCATGTATCCGAGGGAGGAATCTACGGAAAGCAGGGTCGAGAAGGGGAGGAGATATGGCATGCACTCTCGGGGGGTAGGGAGGGACGGAGAGAGACTACCGGCTCCAAACCATTTGTGCGTGTGGCCCCTACGTACACTTTCAAATCCCCGTCCGCCGAAAATTCCCTCCCTCAAATCCGTGCATTAGTTCACTGAATAACGACTGCCTTTTCCGAGGGAGGGAGTGAGATAGGGCGAGTGAGCGAGAAAGAAGAGTCGCAAAAGATGGGACTTTGGGAAAAGTGAGGGTAGATGGGGGAGGGAGATGGATGAACGCGGCGTGGAAAAGAAAGGGAAGCGGGGATGTGAAGGGGAGGGAGCGGTGAAGGATAACTGAACCACGGGAGGACATGGAAAGCAGACTATGGCCACCAACGCTGTCCCTCACCACCACTCTTTCCATTCCCCCTCTTCCCTCATGACCCATCCTCACTCATCTCCCCGTCCACTCCATCACTTCTCTCCACCCACATACGAGCACAAAGCCATTCCACTTCCTGCATATCTCATGGCGTATTCTTTTATTAACTCCCCGAACTGAATTGTTTTGGACGAGGATATTAATAAAGGAGGGTCGAGATTGGTGAAGGAAGGGGGAGAGACGGGGGTAAAGGGATGATGGTAGAGGGGAAACAGAGGAGGCAGCGTGGGGGGGGGCAGCAGATGAAGGGGGTCGGGAAAACCGGTTATAGGGCCGACGATGAGGGAATATTATGAGAATGAAGGAAAGAATAATGAGGCGAGGATGAACATTAAGAAGGAATGCGAGGACTAATTCACACGGGTGAAGAAGAGTGAAAAGCAGAAGTTTGTCCTAGACAACAGTGGTTCTACAAAAATAGTGCACATATGACATGGATGACGAAATTAAAAAAAGTTGCGAAATATATGGTTATAACAGCGGTGAATATAAAGAAATTACTCAGTTCTTATCTCTTCTTCTTTCTCGCTCTTGGTTAACGTAAGCAACACAGTGATGAATAATGAATAACCGGGAATGAAGAGAGTGATCAAGAGGGTACGAAGGAAAAGCACAGGGAGAAAGAGGCACAGTTCGAGCAACACGAACGCAGAAATTGAGTTCTTGCGAAATTCAGATGAAAAAAAGAGTGATGCACACGGGTCGAGGGGAGAATGGACCCAAATAAAGGCGGTAAAACTTAATTGGATGTCGTAAAGAAGTCGTAAAAGTTAACAAAAAGGAGCGAAAGTGAATAGTCTTGGTGTTTCACGCTAACTGCCAAGCCAAAGCAATTCGAGGTAATTCATGCTTATACTTTATATATGCTACTTTCCTAATAAATATTATGGCCACATTTATATTAACAGCCGAGATAATTTTCCAATTTAAATTTTCACTGGGCAGTACACAACTAATTAAAACCATACAAGGCCTCACGATACGATATATTTAAAATACCTTTAATGATGTAACCATTATTACTTTCACAATATTTAGTGTGAGCAAAAGTACTTCATTAGCGAGATAATATACTTAAACATTTCAACGGAAATATACGTTTTGAGTTTTCTAAATACATTCTGACCACTTACAAATAATGCCTGCTAATATGCGAGTTACTTATGAGTTAAATAAGATAAGATTCTCCTCCGGGAATGGCGGCTCTTTACTTATAAATATGAGGTAAACGAGATTCTATACTCATAAGTTTTTGAACGAGAGCAAATCTTCTTAATTTTTAGAACATAGTCATTTTATTGTTTTGCCAACATTCTCGTAGAAAAAGTCTACATCTTCCAATCTTGTATCAACGATACCTTTAAATATTTATGATGTGACACTTACACTTTTCAGAACAGAATTTCAGAATCTATCAGAAAATATCACAATTGTGACTCAGGGATGTCTTGGTTCGACTCAATCTTCGCGTAATTAATTGTGTGAGCATAAAAAAATACCATTTATGTTGTTGATTCATTATTATTGTCCATGGGATGAATGAAAAAGATTTTTATGTAAATTGGTAGTTTATTAATCATTTTTGTTCAACGATTATAGTCTTCGGCATTTAACCCATTATTATATACTTCGACCATCTTCAGTTTTTTACGATTAAAATTTATCATGACTTACCGCCCAAAGTATTCTTTGATTTATTGAAAACAAGAGAAACGAATTCATAACTTCATCTATATTCCATTCTCCAGATTGATTCTGAAGCCCCAGATTGAAAATAATTTGAATTACAAGCGAACCTTAGCCATTGATCAAAGCGCAAATCCTTATTTTAAAATATCGAATGTCCATTAAAAACCATTTGAATACATCAATCCTTGTGAAATCTATATAATTCAAGCAATAAACATAAAAGGTATTTATAAAAACAAAAATGAATTGACGCCTGCCCACACAAAGTTTTTATGCATAGTTCGGGTGAAATGCATTCGCCCACTACCGAATGATCCATTTTATTTCAATTGTAATGCATGGACTTTAATATGCTTTATAAAAATGAAATCTTCATACAAACTTAACATATTATATACCTGACTCTTTAAAACGACCAAACATAAAATTTTATAACTTAACGCATTACATCATATTTTGAAATCCATTAACTACGCAATAATTTAAGCTTTAAAATTCATTAAATGCACAATTCTGTTTTGTGCTTCAACATTACTTAAAATTTAACAAAATTGACGCTCATTATTACCGGAAAAGCTCGAAAAACAATTACCGAGAAAGCCAATGATATTTTTTAATCTGTTTTCCCCTCAAAATAAAACCTATTACGCTTACCTCTCGCGCAATGCTCTTGACATCGCAACTCACGTGGAAGGCATTAAAAAGCGAGCACAAAAGCGGGAGGATGAGAGAGGGGGAAGTGGGCGAGCGAGAGTGGAGTGGAAAGAGATTTAGCCGGGGAATCGTGTAGGGGTATGCGACGCATGGCTACGGGAGAGTTGTGGGGGGGATCGTGTGGAGTTTAGGATGGGGTGAAGGCAAGGCATTAGGCATCTGTTGGTGGGGAGTGGTCAGAATCCGCCTCACGCAGGACTGGGATTGGGTTGGGATGCGAAAGCTTTAGGGGGGGGGGAGGTAGAGGGTGGCGAGAAAGGGGTGACAGGCAGAGGGGTGGTTGGCCGGGAGGTGGAAAAGAAGCAATGCGTGGTCTGCTCGAAGTAGGCGGAAGAGGCACGGCGAGAAATGGGGCACAGATTTTCCGGTGCGGCAGAGTAAGTGAATAAATTGAGCTGCACTATGGTGTTAGTGTGCTGGGTGGTCGCCCATCCCAAACCTAACCTTCCATCACACACACACACAAGTGCTCACATATATTCCCACCCTTTGTATTTTTTTAAAACTGAAAATCCAGCCTTCCAACTTTTCGCAAAAATCTCTTTCCCCGAGCCACTCATTTTTCCTCCCCTGCACATTTGTCCCTCTATCTCTGCCACCCCTCCCACGCACGCACGCTCCCCCCGCGTCTCGCTCGCCTCCCTTCCCGCAAACGCGTCGCCCTGCTAATCCCTCCCGAACACACCATCAGCAGGGGCACACCTCATCCCGCGCCATAATGTACTCATGCCCCTCCCCCATTACACAACGCGGCCCATCGTCATCCCCACCATTACGGGCACATCAGCGCTTATGCCCCTCGCGGACCCGCTCACAATTACTATAAACACACATCGTGCTACCTCCAACCCCCATGCCTCCTCCTCCTTCACTCTTTTCCCGCTCCGTGAGGGTACTTCCCCACTCTCCCTCTTTCTTAAGTTTACTCTTCGTCGCGTGTAATGCTCGCGAATTTTCTCGCCTATGCCATTACTGACGGCGGCAGAATGCCAGCGTTACAGCAAAGCTTCCCTCCGCCTAGGAGGATCCTCGCTCGGATTTGGCGTGTTGGTAGAAAGTGGCGACATGGTATAACGACGCTCCCTATCGACCGTCATATTCACACGCGCACGAAGTTATCATTGCTCAAAGGGCGCCCTCCTTTGCAACACTCACTTGCACGGATGAAAATATTTGACCCACCTCAGAAGCCGTTCCGCAACTTGTAATTCTTCATCCTCTCATTTAACTGGTATAACTTGGTAGTGCAAAGTAAACTCAGCGTCTCTACTTTTCAACTAAATATGCAGATAACAAAAGGGATAGTTCCGCTCATTTACTCAGCAATTATTGTAATATGTATTAATTTATATTCTGACCAGTCGAAGATTAATTATCTGCAGCTCAACCTTCCTACCTATACAATTTCAATTCTCTTACATCCGAACGGACATTTCTCTATCTTCCACGACGAAAATTTCCCTCTTTTCATTCTTTAATTTTGAAAACGGATATTCCCTCTCGCATCCCTCTTTAATTGGCCAACAAAATGCCCTGTAGTATTCCTCGAGAGGCTTCCCGTTTATTTCCACTTGAGTTATCTTTCTTGAAATCCATTGCATCTGAATGTGAGACCACTACATCTCGGTCTTCCATTCCGTATGGTCCTCCATATGACCTTGTCCTCTCCTGTATTCTTCCTCATTTCTCATTTTAACTGCTCATCCGATCATCAGAATCTGCCTTCAGCAGAAGGTTTAGAAATCCAATGAATCTCTGATATCCTAATCCATTTCCTATAACGCTGCGCCAAATAGTAAAATAGTTCAAAATATAGTCTATCATTGAACAAACCAAAAAATGTCAAGTTGAAAAGCGTTTTTTTTTCTTTTTAATAACCTTTCAAATGGAGTCGCAATATGTTTAGACGGTTTGGAGCTATTGACATCTGGGCATGAATATAGCGAGAAAGACCTTGCTCGATGCAAACTAGTCCTTACCTGGCAAATCCCCCAACAGATTAATTTTCCAAATCTCCTTCTCTCATTCCCTGAGTCCAATTTTTTTCCATTTCCTCCTCTTCTATTTTCTCCCATTCTCAATCTCCAAACTGCCTTCCGCCCGGCCCTCCCGCGTCATTCAAACCTCTTGCTAACACATCGCTTCCTCGTGATTCTCGCCGTGGGAAGTGTGGCCTCACACACGCATATACACGGTCTTGGCATTTCGCCAAATATACCCAAGTTCGAAGCCACAAAATGCATTCATCGTGCCTCCCTTACTCTTTCCTCTCCTTCCCCACGCCCCGAAATCCAACCGTTTTATTTTTTGCCCATCTCGGCATTCGTCGACGGAGGCAATAGCTGTTGGTTTTGAGGTCTGGGTTAGGCATGGGTGGCTGTCGGAGAGAAGGTTCAGAGGAGGGGAGCGAATGGGAAGGAAAGGGCACGGACCATTTTCGGTTGTACTTCAATGTTCCCTCTCCGAGGTCTGCTTCTCTTTTTCTGCAATGACGCTCCCTCCCTGCAATCAATCGACGACTAGGACAATGTTCCTTTGTTTCCCTCCCCGCGATGCCCTCCTCCGTCTCTTTTTTTCGTTTCCTATTATCATTTGAGGCTGCTTCCCCAGCACGTATGTGTGGGATATGAAGTGTGCGGCCGCGAAGATGAATCCTTGGCGTATGTGTTTTTGTATTGTTTGCTCGGGTCCGGAATCCGCGTTCGTACATGCAGTAGTGCGTTTGGAGAGCTCATAATGTAAGCCATTCCCTGTATTCATCGTCCGCGCGATCTGCATTTTTAATGTCACGAAATAAGAAACGTAACCTAATTACAAAAAAAGGCTTTCCTATGAATGAATTGGATGCTTAACTTGAATTAAAGAGTGGATGGTATATTTTGCTTAATGCCGTGCTTCTTTATGACTTCCAATTTATCTCGATATCTTCATAGCCGAAACCAATGAAAAGAGAACATAATTTAAAAATAATCTTGGTTAGCGGTCCCTGATCTTTACTTGGATTCACTTTGCAGGTTCATTTATTCGACATTGTTTTTGTTCCAACTACCACGAATTACATGGAGGAATAAAGCGGAATTAAAGCTCGAGGGGCATAGGGACGACTTGCGCATTAGGCACGCTATGCCAAAAATCCAGTGTGGAAAGTATACTTCTCCAACTAGATCTATCCCTGTAGGCAGCCACAATGGCGAGCGGCAGGGGACGTTATGAACTCGCTATCTGTTTCACAAGATCTACTTTTTCGGTAACCGCGACCCAAGTTTGAGAAAAAACCTTGACTATGTATCACAGTAACTGCATTACGTCATACAGCATATTAGACGTACACTATTAAGTGCATTACATTATGTAGTACATTTAGTGCATCATGTTGCTCACAATTATTGTACTCCTTATGACACATTAAAGAATAAAAATGTATTCAAAACTAACTTATAAACTTAATGAATTGACTTCGTCACATAAATTTCATTCTTCCTCATCGTATTGTTACCCTATTACTACACTCACCAAAAATAAAAGCACTGCAGCCGATTAGTTAGACAGGAGAAATATTAAGGCAATTTCAACGTCAAAGTTAACTTTTTTTAATTTTTCATGAGAGTGCTACACACACATTTGCACTCATGTGCGCAGTTGCGCACAATCAGCTGGGATTAATTATCGATTTCTCCATATGAGGAAATAATTAGAGGGATGAGAGTTTAACAGTGGAGGAGAGTATGAGAGATAGCTAAATGTAATACACGATGATAATGATTGCAGGCCAAAATAAGGGAAAATAAATGCCTTTAATAAGAAACCGAATAAAATGATAAAAGTCACAAAAAAGGAACGCCCTAAGAACCCCAAATTCCTACCTCCAAAATCTTCTTGACTTATGACCACGAATGAAAATCCAGGATATGGAATTTTCTTAGTGTCCATGAACAAATTTTGGAAACATTAATGAACATCAATAATATCATGAATAGTCTGGAAAACATTTCTTTAAAGACAGTAATTCCTTAGTCGAATTATTATTCGTTGGACGCACGTCAGGATTTTAACTTAGCTATAATTTTAAAAATATAATTGCTGACTAATATCACGATTATATCCAAAGAAAAAATTCCTAAATAGTCGAGGAAATTCAGCTTTCCTTTGAAATGATTCCTACGGATTGGATTGGTAAATTAAATTATTATTTTATCATACTTTCCATTCCCATAATGCCGGAGCACCACATGCAGCAATTCCTAAAAATGGCCCCATAGATGTCACTCTGCAAGTTCGTTGTAATAACAATGATATTTAATTGTCATAAGAACTGGACAGATCGAATCTTTCCATTTCTCATTCATTTCTGTGCGGCATATAGAGATAACAATTACCGCAATGAATATCCCCATTATAAAAATAAATGAGGGCGATTTTACGGTAGAATGCACACCGATTCGAAGCGTACGAACGCAACCAAACACAATGGGACAAATGCAAACATGCCCGCCGACCCAATCCCTGGAAGCCCAGGATTTGTACCTGGCGGGAAATGAATCCCACCTCGTGTACCAGGCGTGGATAACTGCCGGACAGGATTGGCACTCGAGCAATTTGCAAATCGTTGCTTGAACCTGGATAACAGTGTGCTTGGGTCTTTGGCGCAGAGGGGTGACTGTGAGAGGAAGGAAGGGTGGAGGAGGACTTGGAGAAGCAGGGAGAGATGAGGTAGGGGTGGAATGGGGGATCGAGGAGGGAGATTGGGAGGTGGAAAGGGTACGAGGCGGTGGGAGCCAAACCCTGCTCTCTCCCGGAGCCGTGCGACCGAGGGATAGAGAGAAAGGGTTCGGGTAAAGCCAAGAGGTGGGCTTAAAACCCTTCGATGCAGGAGGCCTATATATCCAACGTCCGGAGATCTACCGACACAATGTACACGAAACGATCACGGGGAAAAGAACTAATAGGCGCGCACGCAAACGCCATGGGACGCATTAGCAACATATATACTACTTGCCCAAGCGCAGACACTCACACACACATACATTAGTATCTCTCAGAGGATCAGGACGTCGATACTAGGGAGGAGGGCCGTTTCGTGGTCGCGTCTGAGGTTGAATGGGGTTACAGTCGCAGGAGAAGGTATTTGTCGTAAAATCTATACCTTCCCAGGAACTCCAACGTTCAAGGGACAGAGGACATTTCTCCTTGCAAGTGCACGCTGCAACTTCTGCATCATTGACACTGGCTACCGCAGAATTAAGTTCCTTTTGATTCGAATACATATCATCGAATGCCAAAATTATAATTGTAAAATCAAGATAAAAATGTAATTAACATGCACATTTACTTCTAAAATTTTGCGCTGGTTAATATTTCATGGGCTATATTAAATGCATGTTAATCTGTTAGCATAGCGGGTAACGTTTTACTATTAAAATTTCATGAGAACGTGAGTCACAATCTGGATGATTTTTTGCCATTTAATAAGCTTTTAAAGATTATTGTACAGCGAGATAGGTAAGACTGGAGACTTCGAAGCAACTTATAAACTTATGTACCAATAGATCAAATCGAGCATTTCATAAATTGGCGCTATTTTAGAAGCTCATATTTCAAATCCTTTTTAGTCATATTATATCCGACGTTTATCAGATAAATTTGTTAAACAGGCACTGTAATAATTTCTCATGCAATCTAAATAATAGTTTTGCAGAATGACTTGCCTTTAATGTAAGTATCCTTACAAGGAGAAAAATTTGGTTCGATTGATCTAAAATTTAATAAACAAACCATTCCATTGATTTACGTAAACCCCATCGCACATATAGATATCTCGCACTCCTAAAATTCCAAACGCTAGCCTAAAGGTTAATTGAATGCAATACAGGAAACGATTAATTTTGCAATGCCTGTTCCCAATTCTCTTATCTTTTCCCCATCCTCACATTATATACTAATGCGCGGTCTCGCCTGCCATAAAAGGAATTATCTCATTTTACCTATATTTTGTAATGCCATTCATAAATACCATAAAAATGTCCTATGGCGACCCTTGTTCACGCACCAGGAGAGAGCTGATTAATTAACCAACCCTCGGCGGGAATCGGGAGAGCGAGAATATAAAAAAAGAAATATCAAAAATGAAAACAACAAAACTGACACTACTACCGCGGCAGAGCGAATGATTGCAACGTGGGGGCGCTAGGGAGACGGTGACGACGGTCTCTTGTTCAGTGGGAGCCGTGGCCGCAGCCGAGCACACGGGGGGGATAAAAAGTAATCAGGTGGGCAACAGGAAAAATTGATTGGGATGACGGCTACACACGATAGGGAGAGTGAGGGAAATTCCTGCGTAAAATTCATTTCGGGCGGTCATCCCGGGGGAAATTAAGCAGATCGGGAAGCGGGATATCGGGCGCCCTGGGTGGCATGCCACTCGATCCTCATTGAAATCGTGAATATGCATCGAGAGGGAACGATATATGAGAGCTTGATTGATTCTTACGAAAATCCAATTCATTGCGTCAATTATTTATGAATTTATTTGTCGCTTAATTCAGTTCCATTCCATGAGGTTTTCAAACGAATGACGTCATAATTTTAAAGTTCGAATGCTAAAGCCATCACTGGCGCCTGAAGATATGAAGGCATAGATAGCCACACTGAACACAAACAATTATTCATGGAATTCCTATACATCCTTCACTTACGTATTCCTTTCAATAGTCTTTCATAATTTGAAGCAAATAACTCTTTTATTATAGTAATTTTCGTTGCGTTGATAGTTATAGCATTTGTAAGATTGATTTCGCAACTATTTTCACACTTTAACATACATTTCTCACGATTCTAGTTGGTACTCGTTCTATGCTACTAATTAACGGATATCTGGGACCTAATCACCTCACCTATAAGTACATACACTAACAATATAAAAGCAATGTAATACATCAAAATATATTTTTCGTACTGGAGAAACCTTTGCATAACAAATTAATAAGATTAAAATGATTATGCACCTGAATATTAAGTAATAATTATGTGAGGTCTCGTAAACTCACTTGACCCAGGTAATGGCAACTTAAATTGAATACAAAATTATTATTAAATTGGAAATACAGGTAACAACAAGGTCTTCATTATATGCTCAGTACTAAGTACATATATTGTAAAGTAAGTACATATATTGGCCAAATAGATTGTTTTGTGATTTATGGAACTTTCATTGCTCGTCACTTGCTTCAAACTTCCACGGCCTGAAGTCATAAGAAAAACTCCATCAACCAGGTGCGTGATTTTTGTCGTTAGAAAAAGACTCGATCGATGCTCCTCGATCCATATCTGCGGCTGCGCCTGGACCCATTTCCGCCACCATCTCCACCCAGCGATGGAGGAAAGAGACCGAGAAGAACCAACACAACATTTTCCCGCCAACATCCTACCGCTCTCCTCTCCTTCTCTCCCACCCTTCAGCCCCAAACGCTCAAGCTCCTCCCTAACTACGAAGGTACGAAGAAGAGGCCGGAGGACGCCCGTTCGCTCCGTCTGTCTCCCTCTCGCGCCGAAATGGGGGCGGATATGGGGCAGGGAGAAAGGGCGGTGAGGAGGAGTTGGCGGGAGGGACGAGGAGGAAGTGAGCGATTCTAGTGCTTGCCCAACACTGTTTGCCGATGCTTCGACTTCCATTGTGCCAGATTCGCGGAGTGAGACAACGAGTTCGGGATATTGGTTGCTACGACCCGAGGGGTGATAAAAAGGAGGACTTAAAGGGGGTGGGGGTACTGGAGGGCGGGAAATGGACGGAAGGGAGAAATGGAATATGGGGGAGTAATGGAGGTTGAAGGGCGGGGATGGAAAGGGAGAGAATTGGAAAAAAGTCAAGGAGGAAGGAATATGAAAAGGGCTGGATTAGAATGACACCGAACTGTGAGGAGCCATCGGAAAGTGAGAAGAGCGATCTAGCGGAGAGGTGAACGAGGAAGGTCGTTTCAACAATTTATATCTTCCGTGAAATCGATTTTCAGAATCATAGGAAACAAAAAAAAACAACTTTCAATGGTGTACTCGATATCGTAATTCTGGTTTTCGGGTCTTCAAGATTACAGAAGACGAATATGATCCAATATTCTTCAAATAACTTGGAAGTCTGAATGCAGGAAACGTGATGGCGGTACGAGGAAGAATTAAATGACAATTTTTAATTATAAACCTCCGATTAAGGTATTTGAAAGCATTTTTCATCCCATACAATAAATCGTTAAATGAAAATTCACTTCTTAAAATCTGTTATGTATTTAAATAGCAGGGCACCAAAAGAACCTCCGGAAAAACTAATTTCAACTCTTTTAAATAATTAGCTCATTGATCAGCAAAGAAAACCAAACGGTTCAAAAGACTTTGAGGGAGAATGTCAACTGAGACACGGGAAAATCTCGGGATAAGAAATAGATGACTACTATGCGTCATACATAAACGATGTTTCAGTGCAATTAGCTGTTACTTTCCCTTCGAAAAACTACAACTCTGTGACAGCATTCGATCCAAATGAACACGGGAAAATTAAAAAAACGATGACAATCTGTGGACCCAAGACCGGGAAAAGGATGGAGAGGGAGGGGAATAGATAAGATTGTTGTGAAAGAGCTTTGGTGGGGCGAAAGGGAGGAAAAGCGGAAAGGAGAACGCGGGACGATTAGACGCCTGGAGCGACGTTACTCGTCAGACATATCTCCTCCACCGTGTCTGTTTATTTCCTTTACTCGTCAGGTTTGCGTATGGAAATCAGCCGTCACGTATGCGGGAGGAATCTCTCTATTTTTCCCGTCGCCTTTCCCTCTCTCTTTCCTGCGCGTTGTTCGCCACCGCAGTGAAAGATTAATGGCTCCCGGTGAGTGGGAATGGGAAGAAAATGAGACGAGGGTGGAGAGGGAGATGGGAGAGGGATACGGGGGAGGTACACCACATGAGGTAGAACGAGAACAATCTTTTGCGTCCGCGAACGCGGGGATGAAAAGGAAGAGTTGTTCCGCATTTGGGGGCGAGAAATTAATTACCGCCGTTCACTTCGACGGTCTCGTTCTCCGCCGGGAAATCCAGAAAATTGTTACCATGTTGTAACGTGATTATTTTTATGCGAGCCGCAACTTCATGAAACTTGACGTTTTAATGAGTCCTATTTGGAGATTTTCTGAGCTGTGTGAACATTAATTGGAGGGTGGATGGGCACTATTACAAGGATGGCCAACTTTTGGGTTATGTAAGTAAATTATGCCAGATACTACATAAAAAATTGTTCCAATGGGCTCCGCTAGTTCAGGTGGCAACTAATGGATCAATTTCATATCCAAGTTTATCGTATGTTTGTAAATATCTATAATGATGATACATCTATAAACTGGTAACATTTTATGTAAGCTGTCAACCCTATGGTCAATATTGAATATTTAAAAAACACTGTATACCGATATTTCGGTCAACCCGATGACCATCAACTGAAGTGGGAAATTTTGACAACGGGGAAGACAACAGCAGCGAAGTACTGCCCGTGGTCAAGTGAATATGTTTCAAGCGGGAGGAGGTGGGGAAGGTAGCCAGGGACCGATTTCTTGGGGTGGGAAGAGGCAAGACTGGGAGTGGGGAGGAGGTGATGGAGATGTGTTTTCTATTGTACTGTGTAGCATTCGTACTTTTAAGCTCGGAAACCAGGTTAAATAAGGGAGTGGCGATGATTCCCGGTTCGTTGTCCATGATTTTGTCCCTGTGTAAGCGTATGTGTAAGCTCTCGGTGGCGTCGAGTTTAAAATTTCGTGTGTACCCAATTTGCGATATATCTTTCAGAGTAATAAGATGTGAATTTTTGAAAATCCGTTTAGCGATGGCCGATTTTTCAAAACAACCGTTTTTATAGTGAGCCAAGTGTTCCTTGAACCTTGTATTGGCATTGTATGTTGTCTGTCCAATGTATATGCGTGACATGTGTACAACACATGATAAATTCCAGATTTTTGTAATCAGGGCGTTTTGTCTTTGGGGATTACCTAGTAAGTTTCTTAGGGTGTTTGGGTTTCTGAAACTGATATTAGTATCTACTTTTTTGAAGTATTTTTTGGAGGCCTTTCGAAAGTTTAGGTTCATACGGAATGGAAAATAATTATTTCTTTGAGGTGGTGTTCAATTGTGTGAGTGAGGTGCATTTGTTTCCGAGTTTTTTCTTACGACTGGTGACCAGTTTATCTTTTATATTAGGATCGTATATTTACTAAAACTTTGTTTTATGTCATCTAATTCATTGTCGCATTGTGGTTCTGTCAGAGGGACAGTCAGAATGCGGTTCAATAAACAATTGAAGGCTGCCATCTGTTATTGATAAGGGCGGTATGATGCCTTTATGTGTTTTACTGTGTGCGTTTGTTACCTAAAAATGTCAAATTCGACTATCTTGTCATTTCTAATGCAATTAAGTCTAGAAATGCCAGTGCGTGATCGTATCAAATTCGTGGGTGAATTTAATTGATTTGAGTCTGCTATTAAGTTTCTCGATGAATTTAGGGGCATTCAGCTGTAACATAAAACATTCGGATGTATTCAAAATGATATGATCCAATAATAACCATAAAAACTTACGAGTCTAGTTAAGTGTAGTTACAAGCCAAGATCTATTGCAATAAATGGCTACCCAATATTCGTCGGACTATACGAAAGCTCTCAGCCCGATACTCCACTCGTATCTTATAGTAGTTTTAAGGGGAGGCGACCGACAGCTAAGGTCATTTGCGCCATAGGGGATGGACAGGAAAGGATGAAGGGTGGAGAGAAACCCGGCGTCGGCATTAGCCTGCTCTTTACGAAAGGCGCCAAAGGGTCCGCAGTTTAACGTCCCATCCGACGGACGGCGTACTCACTCAAAGTGCCCTCCACAAAGCACCTCAAGTAGGGATCGAGATACCTCTGAAAAATATTCAACACCGCCGGGATTTGAACCCGCGCCCTCAGGGTGGGAAGCCAGTACGTTAGCCCCCGCACCATCTCGATCCCCAAACGATATATATATATATATATATATATATATATATATATATATATATATATATATATATATAATTATGCTCTTAAACTCTGGCTCTTAAGCCCCAGAAATATACAAAATTGAGGACTAAACTAATTAGTAGGCGTACTAATCTTCTCAAAGAGTGCAAATAACCATGCAAATGTTAGCGCAAATGCCTCAGTAACAGTCATTCATTTTTTATGTCCATACTCACGGGCGTAGACGCATGAGAACTAAAGAAGGCGAAAATTTAATTGTATCACTGGCCTTTGGTTTTGAATGAAAAGGATTTAAATCTAATTTTTCCATTTTTCTTACATCTCCTGCTTCATTGCTTTATCCAAACACTATTTCTTTTACCCTTCACCTTCCTAAATGCCCAATTTTCTGAAAAATTTTCCTCCGCGCTAATTTCCAAAGTCCGCACCTCGCCATCACAAACACCACTTCACCCATTCATATTGGCCATTAACTAACAGGACCTCATTTATTTCAATTTAATCTTCGGATTCTAATGCACGACGATTTTCCAACTTGGGGGTCAAGATGCGATTTTTAAGTGTCAATAGTATTTCCAAGACATAAAATCCTATATTTTGCTATCTTCTGGGTAACTTTTGCTAGTGTCTTTCCACTTTTTTAGAATTAGCAACCTCAATTGTAGATTTCCTTGATTACATTTTCATGAACTCTGTTTACATCAGGGTATTTGATGAATATATAAACCAAAATTTTGCATTGTTAAAATATCTAAATGAATTCTATACCCCCTGGCGCTCCATTCCTGTGCATTTCGACGATATACCACTTAAAATACAGGTAGATAACATTCCGTCAACCTAGGTTTTAATAAATTAAATTACAAGTTAAATATTCACATGGTAGCATATTGATTTGCCTCACACACTGGACGAAACAATTTTTTCACCTGCAGTTCACTCTGTTTTTTGTTCAGGTCACCGAATTCCCGATTGTCTATGACAATACTTTCCGTCCTCGCTTCTTCTTCGTCTATATTCTGCAAAGTACTCTCTGACAAAGAGGTATCACCCAAAGGAAAAAATGCTTCCCCAAGCATGCCCCAGTCACATATTGATGGACACTACCGAACTCATCTTCGTGGGAGCACAGGTGATTGCGCTGATGACGACGTGAATTGCCTACATGTTCACTAGCATGACGACGGCGTCACCCGGAGGCTCGAAAAATCGGCATACATTCCATCCTGGGCATGTAAAGCTTCTCTCGTGTTTGAAGACACCATCAGGGAGCCGCCTCAGAGTGAAGCTAACTGTGAAATGTCGTAAAATAGTGTAACACAATGGTTTATTCAAAACTAACTTTCATCACGTACAAAAAAATACAGATGCAAATCAGGAGAATGGAAGAGTCCATCGTCTCTTGGATAAAATTTTATCCAAGCGAACATTTTATTCATAGTACCAAAAAAAGTGAAATTATTAGATCACGTTAAATGTCACAAAACTTGGGGATGTACCAGTCTCCATACAAAAGGAAGCAGGGAATAGACATTAAATCACATGAGTATCCAGCGTCCGTAGATGAACAAAGTAAGGCACAGAGTCGTTATAAGGTTAAAGATTGAACTAGAATAAAATATTTCGTGGAAAATTTCCCCAAAAGCCGACGGAGAAAACTTGCAACTTCGGAATTGGATGTAGACGGTTTCGGGGCTTAACACGACCGTGTTCTAAGCAATTTCACTACAAACAATTCATGACGACTGCTATGCATGACGATTAAGAGTTCGAGAGTCAAGAATGGGATGGAGCATGGCATGCTACATCGTGCATACGCATGGGAAAGAATGTATGCGCTAGGCGGAGCCTTCAACATGAGAACGCGCGAGCACCAATGCAAAGCAATCAACGGCGGTGTACCGAATACCGACAAACGGCCGAGGCAACAAACAAAAAGACATCGCGCCTCTGTTGTCCGAACTCTTGGCCTCATCGATGGCGAACAAAGAGAGAAGGACGAAAGCAAACACTTCACCGCATGCTTCAAACGACCAGAATCGCAATACGAGGATTAGAACGACATCATCTGCGAAACTGTGCGAAAGATTAAAATCCCGTGCACCACCGAAAATGTTTCATGATTTCCAGCTATGCAAATTTCCGCGTAATCAAATAAATTCAGATTAAATCCCACGGCATTCAGTCAAATAGAACAAAAATACTATTTTTCTGTACGACGGATCAAAAGGATTTTGAAGATGAGATGTCTTGGATATATCGTGCTAACTACCAAAAGCTCACATGATCCCACAGTATTTCACTCCGTGATTTTATTTCAAAAACGCACCGTAAGATAACCAAATCAACATGCTAGGCAAAATATAAAATTATCATTTTAGAAATTTTTACTACGATTAGTATTATTTCAAAACATAGGCGTAATGCACATGGATTCTTGTACGAGTAGCAATACTTTATTGACCAGCTCAATACACTCTCCTGAAGAAAAATTCCGTACGCGACATATTGCCCATAGCATATCATTAAGATCCAGAGGTGGGGAGAGAGCAAGATATTTCTTTTAATGCTGCTGAAAATATAGTTCGTAAAAGTAGATCAATTGCACTTCACATCGGTCGTTGTGGAAACCGATTATTTACACTTCAGTAAAACTTTATTTTTTGTGTTATTGCATATAAGGTGTGGAAGGAAGTTGCCCCTACTCACAACGACCTGGAAATGGGAAATCAAAGAGACGCCGTGTCACAACGCTTTCTAATTGCAGCGCATGCCCGCACTACCAGGGAATTCTCCGAAAGGTATGTCTCGAACTTTGACCCGGTGACAAGCTGCAACAGCAGAGACGGCGTCGGTAACGAGGATGAGAGCAGGGGAATCTCAGTACTGCTCTTCACTCTCCCCACTCTCCACACTCACGACCACCCCACCTTCCCTGTGATACACGGGACGCCTGCCGCCGCTGCAGAACAGGCTGGTTGTATACGTGCGACCGAACACACCATATGCGGTGCCGAGAGCCGCGTGCGTCCGTCTGTATGCACCGCTCGCTCGTGTTAGGGCACAAATCAGGGAATATACGAGAGGTAAGTCCAGCCAGGGGTTGGTCGCGTTCCACAGAGATAGGGGAGAGGGAAGGCCGCCAACGTGTACCTCGGGGCGGGAAAATTATTCCCATTCCATCGGAAATACCGCCGTCGGAAAGTAAAATGAAAGATAGGGGGAGAGAAAAAGACCCAACGAGGAAGTGATGGGACCGAATAGAACATAAATGAGCACCCACTAACATCTAGCTCACTTCCACCTCTTTCCTTGGAAAGGGATGCCCCTTTTGTAAAAAAAAATACAAGGGGCCGGTGTGATGAATAAGACATCCTGTGAGGAATTAATGGCACTGAGTGAATTGGAGTGAAGCACGCCAATGTAAAATATACATGTGAATGGAGAAATATTTTTCCGCCCGACAGTTAGCTTTCTCTTTGAGGCTTTTAGGGCGAAAGGGTACAAGGCACGGAATGAAGAAAGGTCGACATTGGATAGAAATGTGCTTGAAAAGTCATATTACATGTATTTGAAAAAAAACTACCGTCAATTTCAACTTCGGGGAAATCTGTGAACTACTACATATACGTGAGGTTTTGAGAGCAAGCTATTCACACAGATGTCTACACATTCAACCCCGAAGGGAATATACGGTCAGTAAAATCCATTTATTTGAAATATACCAATGCGGAAAATTATCGCGGAGGTAAAATGAATTTAATGATTGACCAATTTTAAAAGGACTCTTAAAAAATTCCAGCTATGCCCCTTCAAAGCCTGCGGGGAAATTTCATGATTTGACGATACGATACCATGTCCTGTCCTTGCAGGTCAATCACATAAAATTAACACCACCGGAGGGAACTAAGAAAAATGGACCAAAATAGTTTTGATGCGATTTAGGAAAACGAAAAATGAAGTTTTATATTTTTCTTAGATTTTAAATTAATCTGACTCTTAAGAAATTATCTGGTTAAATACTGATGCAAAAATAATTAAATTAAAAAATTTTAAAAAGTTTTTCAATTAATGTCCACCATCGTGGGAATATTACCTTTTTTAAATAATTCAATTATTGGTTTTCAAAAAAATATTATTTTTCGTCAACGATCAGTGCCTACAAGAAGAAAGAAACTGAAAAAAATTATGAGCTACTTAATTTTAAATAAAAATTTTATCCAAGATAAGGCCGGGTAAATTGTACTAAATTTAATACTCTTCACTCATGGACTTAAACCTTTGAGTTAAACAAGATGATGCGGAATATATTTTAAATTTAGAAATTTCATTCAGGTCACAAAGGGTAATGTGAATTTTTTTTGTTTCCATTTTCCAACGAAAATATTTATTAGGTAACTTCCTAATTCCATTAAGGCTTTTTGACGTTTGGTTATCACAGGCTAAATACATTCATAAATGTGTAATTAATACCGAGACCTAACAGTAACTAAGGATTATATGTCTTCTATTGGCATGCAGATTTCCTAAGACGATGAAATTAGGATATGACGAAAAAAGGTTATTAATGTAGACTATAGGGATGAATTAATGTAGTGTAACCTAAATTTCAATATCAACGAACTGGGGAATATTTTTAGATGATAACAAGTGCATGAATTTCGTGCAACGAAACATAGGACAAATATCAATATTAAAATTGTTTTGATTTATACAGTTAAAGTTTACGTTTAAAACTTTCTTAGGGATGTAAGTGTTTCCTAAAATGAGGAAACTTGTCTAATACGAGAGTGAATATACGAACGGACAGAGCTGAGCGAACTTACTCTACCACGTGGTCAGCGTCCAACTCTTCGGATAAGTTTCTCCGTAAGAAGTCAAACTGACGAGTTTAAATAAAAGAAAGAACAAATACTAAATTCCAATTAGTGACTAGTTAAAACCGTTTAGTCAAATAAAAGGAAGATAAACAGAAGAGTTCAGTCGGAAACGATGGTGGGAGGAGTGAAAGGGTAGGAATGAGAGAGAAGGTGGAATGAGGAAAGGGATGAATGAGGAATGTGATGAAATGCAAATCTCTTGCCGCTTCCATCCCGTAATTTTACGGCTTTTTCAGAGCTGGGAGATTCGAGAAAGTGCTATGAGGAATTTTGATGGCGAAGTCCACTTTTCGCTTGCACAGCAGTATAACGGTGCGAAACGAGTTGTTTCGGACGAGGACCGCCGCTTATATATGCGTAGCCGGCATACGGGTATTCATTTGTTTGTTTTTAAGAGAGGGTAACACTAAAGAAAATTGCTTCTGGCGATTGCTCCTTTTTTCACATTGTCGCTGATAATATGGATAGGCGTCAGGACCGAAAGGTCTATTTTACATTAAGCAGCCTCTCATGCTCATTTATACTGTATTTTCTGATTCTTTGACGCTGCTCACAGTTATGGAATCGCCGGAGAAAATTGTCTGGCAAATAAAAGATCAATAGACTCCTTCCTCTCAATTTTGCAAGGAAATAAAAATTATCATTCATCAAGAACAAAATGACAAATAAAAGGGGCAAAAGCTGGTTGGATCTTATTTCGCGTGAAAAATCTGCAATGACAACAAATCTAGTTTAACATAATAGGCAAAAAATAAACTTTGATCTTAAGTTTAATTTACTAATAATGTCATTTTTTCTTATGCCAAATACAAAGTAAAAACTTATATTAATAGTCCCATTAAAAATATACTGTCACTGCATCTTATTGCGACACTTAGTAGCACACATCACAGAGGCGCCACACCATCATCTGACCAAACAGTGCAACAACACTGCATGCACATTCTTCTCTCCAAACGTCTATCTCCGAGTTTTAATCTACGTCTTTAATGAAAAAACTTTCCCCCAATTCACACCATCACCAAGTTAATGGAAGATTGTGGAGAATCCACAGCACAAAATGTCCTGGCTTCAAATTTTTCCAGCTCTAAATTTCTCTCCTCTCGACCCTAATTTAGAGTCTTTCATGCACATCTTTCCCCAGCTACAAAAAATATCACTCCCCCTCGGGGCGGCATTTTTTCCCCCAGTCTTCCACCGTCCCGCGCGCACCAAATCCACTTCAGATGCCCTTTCCAAGATAGAATCTTTTTCTAACCTTTCTCATCTCCCCGCTCTCCATTCATCCTGTACCTCTATTCCTACTGGTCGCATCCACAAGCTCGATAGCCTTCACCACCATCCCGTATGGTTGGTCTTGCGCCCGACCTCCGGAACGTTCATTCCCCACTCAACAAAAACCACCCCCGCCTTTAAAATTTGCAAACAGTGGGGCAACGCTCTCTCTCTCTCTCTCTCTCTCTCTCTCTCTCTCTCTCTCTCTCGACCCTCCCGATGCTCCCGATGCTTCCAATTGGTACGCCTTCCCTTTGCTTCGATCATTTCGCTCAATCCAGCCGTAACTTGAGACGGAGAACCCTGATTCGTATACAATAAGAAAATCATTTTCACACGCTTTGATAGCCATGAAAAACTTTAAAGAAAGGTATGGTAATAAAGGTAGGACTGGATGGGTGTGGAAAGATACGCAAGATAAGTTATCTTTATGCAAAATTAATGTTTTTTCCCCTGTGTGTGCAAGTCTGGTGGCTCAAAAAAACGCGAGAAATATGATCAAATACTCGAACTGAGTGTCTAGATAATTAAAAACAAGTTATTTGAAATTCATACGAATAAGTATCCACTATGATCATCGAGGTATTTAAATTGTTCTCTATATGTTAAAGAGTAAATTACTGGCATATAAACTAATTGTACCTTTTTCCTTTCTTTTCTCACTACCATTATAACGCAAGGATGTTTAGTGGGTAATGTTATGTCATTCCGCAGCTTATCCGGCAAAAACTAACCTTTTATACTTCACCAATTTTAGACGCACCTGGCCAAAGTTTGGCATACATCAAATTAACAAAATCAGATAATGGTAAATTTACAACGAAGAGTAGGAGATGAGCCTTAGAGTAACATCCCATTCAACCAAAAACTAGAGCTGACTGTGCCTCGCAAAACAGGCTAAATACTCCGTTTGCGTGAAGGAAACGTTGATCTCTCGCGACATTACGATTTAAAATCTTGCTAGCCAGCTTCCATGCTATTTTGTTTTTGCCAAGCGGATTCTGTATGGAAGGGAATCAGATTAATTTTTTAAATACGGACGTCAAAGTCACTTTTTGTTGGGGAAGAGCCGTAACAAATCAACTCTCAAGCTCTAAACCCACCTGAAACTCTCCCCATACACTCTTCCACCTCCCTTCGACCACCCTCATCGGCCAGTTACTACAACAACAAAAGCAGCAACAAAAGCTCTCAAACCTTGCGTTGAACAGAGTTTCGTTTTTCTCTTCCTTTTAAGCCGCCTGGAGGAGAATCGGACAAAGGAGTAGTTGTAAAACAAAAGTAGAACAATGACAAAAAATTTCCGAGCTAGCGCGACACATAAGAGAATTAGTAAACATAAGTTCCCTCTCTTTCTCTCCGTACATTCCTTTTTTTTCCTTTTGCTCCACGGCATTCTCATTTGCTGAATACGATGTCGCTCAAAAGCATTGGGGTTGTGGACAGGAGGAGGGTGCAGAGAGAAAGACAGGAGGAGTTCGGAATGACGCAAAATGCGCCTATATATATATATATATATATATATATATATATATATATATATATATATATATATATATATATACCATACATATGCCCACATTCACATATTCACTTCCCTTCCATCTAAAATATGTCTCGATTCCATCCATTTTTACTTTCTTTATACGTAGGCTAAGGGAAAGTATTGTTTTCATGAAAAAATTCAGCTTCGAGATTTCGCCAGAAATACATGCATATTCCGAGTTCCTCTGTACACGTTTGGATATTTTTCCGAATGCTTTCCTCGTGTCAATGTGCGGGTATGCGATAGACTCTTTTTTGGCACGACAATAAAATAACTTAGAAACTAAGCGTAACAAAATTTATCCATACAACATTTTAGTAAGAATAGATGAACTGATTATATTCTGCTCAAAATCCACCACTTGGAAGTGGCATTTTTGGCAGTGGTACCGCGGTAGAAAAAGGATATAAAAAGATAGCGAGAGCCTAAAAGACTATTTTACGGCATTGGTGTCGCCCCTTTTACCCGCTATAACATTAAAATAGAGCGGGAGAAGATAACTATTTTTAAGTTTTCTCATACCCTTCTCTATTTATCGTATCTCGCATGATAAATTATTTAAAAACTTGTTGTTATGCAGATTTTTATGGGTTTATTTCGGCCCTTTTGAATATATAGTAGAAACCCTATCATCGGCACTCACTCATTCTCCAAAATAGGGCAACTTGCAAATTTATATGAGAAAGAGCGAAATCTAAATAAAGGAAATGTTTTATAACAAACAGAATTATAGAAGAATGGATGGTTTAGAGACCATTCCTTCGCTTTACTAAATTGGGGCATAAAGAAAAATCTAAACTAGGACTGACTAATGCAAATGTTTACTGTCAATTTTCAATACTGTATCGAGTCATAATAAATAAAAGGCTAGGGAGAGAGCATAGCAGAAATTAATGTTCTGATAATATCTTTTAACATTTTTTTAGAATATTTCCTTAGAACTGTAATTCCCTTTTTGAGCGTAAAATGAAGGATCGTCTACTCCTGCTCCAATAGCGTCCACCAACGTCAATTTAGGCTATCCGTTTTAAATGAATATGAATAACATAAGAGATGTGCATGAGAAAGATATGCTTAGTGTAGTTGCTTCTAGTCTAGATTTTTAAACCACTGTGGTCAACACCATCAAATGGTGCAGCGTTGGGGTAGGAAAAAAATATGGCGTTAGTACCGACAGTCGCCATTTTGCTAGGACTGGCAAGTGCAGCGCAACGGATTGAGGTTGAGTCGCAAGTAAAGGGGCATTTTGAGGATTACGAAGCCCAGAGGGGGAAACCCTTCCCGCAGCCACTGGGCTCTGCAGTGGATTGCTTCGAAACTCAACAAAGCAGACACACGGTATTGCAATATTCCCACGGCCTACATATGTACAGCGCCAAACCTGATAATGTGAAATCACTAGGCAAATATCCTTAAGAAATATTGGCTTCCAATTCAAATGATGTTTAAAAGAAATATATATTAAATAAATCAATATATAATGAAGTAATGATCAACATCGTACCCTATATTCAAATGATTATCTTCGAACCTTTAAATTGGCGATCCTTACTCAAGTGAACTAAAACTAAACTAAAACTAAAACTAAAACTAAAGTTTAGTAAAAAACTAAAGCCATAACACATGAAATGAGATATGCAACATTCTATTCTATTGTAAAGCACAGTAATTTCTTCAAATACGCTATTTTACACTGAAAAAGTACTGAAGATGGACGATCTTGAATACTTTCGTCTGACAATAATGTCAGACGAAAGTATTTAATAAGTAAGTCCATATATCATTTAGTGATTTCCTCCCTGTGATAAAGAGCATTTCACGAAGAATTTGAATCAAGAAAAAAAGTAGAACGCAAAATACCAAAAAAGGCACCAATACCAAGTTTTTTCCTACAGTTCATAAAATAACAAGATAGTGAAAATGAAACAAGCTTACTTTTCTAAACAGTACAATTTAAAAAATTGGTCAAAATAAAAAAAACTGCAAGATGGAATACAATAAATTATATGCCATATAATTAACAATATATGTAGATACTTTATTTTGTTGAAATAGTAATTCCCAAGGCCAATACAAGATAACCTTCGACACTGAGATAGTATCCATACTCATTCTTTGAACAGGCTTTTGTCAACATTTTCCTGAGAAACAATAAATAAACGGGTTGCTTATAGTCACATTTATTGAGAACACATTCGAACGTGGAGGGAAAGCGACGGGTGGCCTAATGCGCGAGTGATAAAAGAAGAAATCGCTTCGCCCTCCACCCACCCTCAGTCACACCATCTCCCCCTCTTTCGTGCTAACTAAGGTTTACCTTTCCCTCCTCCCATGGGCACATGCCTGTGACGGAAAACGACAAATATTGACGGGAAAAGAACGAGGGGGAGAAAGGCGGAGGGGGAAGGGAAGGAAAAAGGTGTGCTTTCGGTGAGTTGGGGAAACTGCAGGGGGGGTGGAGTGGGGAGAATAGGTGGGAAAAAGGAGGGAATAGGTGGGAAAGAGGGGGGAGGACGGGAGGGAACCGAGACGGGGAGCACGTTCTGGGGAGTAGGGGATAGGTCGGTGCGGGAGGCAGGAGGAGGAGGACTGATGCATCGCGGGAAATGGGGGGGGAGGATGGAAGTGGCGAGGGAGAAATGGAGGGTGGCGGGGGGAGGCCTTTTGGGGATCCCAGCCTTCAGTGCCACTCTATAAGCAAGCAGCATGCACACACACACACATACACACAGAGGGACGCTCACACACACACACACACACACACACACAAGGCAAGGATGAAGCCCGGGAGGCGGCAGAGCAGGATATGGAAGAGGCGCAAGAAGGATTGAATTTTAAATCCTTTTCCCACTCTCACCATCTCCCTCCCCTCTCGCTCTCTCATCCCTGCCTGCCGATTCCTACTCCCCCCTCCCCACAATCCCTCTTCTCTCCCCACACCTTGGGCAAAAAAGTAGGAAAACGAGCGGGCTACACGCGAATTGATACATAAATACAAGTACGTACGCTCCCGTGCACAGGACACTTAAACACGCGAGGGAGCCCCCAGCCTTGATCTACTTTTTCAAAAACGATGCGCGCCAATGGACTGAGTCACTTTTCTTTATGTTTCCTTTACTCACCTTTCCTATCCACTTCCTAATTAATTTTTCGTCACAAAGAATTTTCAAATGAAAAAGATAATATGGTCATGTATTCTTGTCAGAATACTATCGTTATATTTACGCTTTCCATACTTTGAGAATTGAAATCTGGACCGATAATTTCAACGAATAAAACATTTTAAAACAAGATATATTAACCAAAAAAACTGCAACGTATTTCCGCTAATTTACCCAGCATTTATAGGAGTAAATTATAATACTGTCTCGTGGCAACGGAACTTTACAAATTAAGCTCCAAGTTTCTTCCGTTCTCAATGACCGCCATATTGTTAACCATAAGATCCGAGGGGGAGTTATCGTAATATGTCTCACGTTTTAAACATTCCAATTTTGTAAACTAATCATTTCAATAAATGAACACTCGCAGAATGAGCAGATAAATTTCTTAGGATGACCCATACATACAAGTTTAATAATACCAGAGATGAGCCAAAATCATCTTCAAAATCTTGCCCTCACAAAATGTTGGTCCTCAAAAGGTTGGCGCGATCGACATACACGACGAGCACACCTTTTCCCATAAGTACCACGACACACTGATACAGAAGCAGGCTTCAGGACTTCGAATCGTGGATCGACGTGGGGCAAAGTGAAAATCAAAAGGCTAAAACCCTATTGGTATTCCAAAAGCGCACACCTGCTGTTGATTCCGGCTTTCCTCCCCGACCTCCTCCAATGAATCCACCATTCCGTTTGGAAATGGAGGGGAAGGTGGGAGGCCCAGACAATAAGGTAGCATTATGTACGCACGGCTCTTAAACACGCCGCCGCCCACCTATTCTGACGCGCCCAATCCTTTCTTACTACGACCGCATCTATAGGATTCAAAATATGCACACATGACCCTTAAACAAAGTCTCACATCAGATGCCCGACAGAATTATATCCTGGTCAACTCTACTAGATTCCGTGCGACGCGGTTCATTACCATGCGGGACATGTAAGCGAGAAAGGATCACCATCCTCACTCTAGGCCCTCACGATGCACCGCATTCATACATTCACGGCGGTGGAATATCTGCATAAAATATGGAGTTAAGGAAATAAGTGATTATTACTTATTTCAAAACAAAAAAAACAATAATAATAGAAACAGACGTTCTTCCCTTGCTGGGTTGCGTCCCTTTTTCATTTTTCTCCTTTCATTCTCAGGGTGCTTGAGTGAATGATAGCATGCAGAGACTGCGCAAGATTGTAAGACCATTTTATGATAGAGGAATATAGAACAAAAATACATGTCATTTCAAAATATTACCATTTTATGGATGAAAGAGAATAAACGAAAATACTTTAATTAATTATAGACCATGTGCGTCCATTATTATTACCTTAATATGAAAACAAATTGACGTACACTTGTGTATGCATACATATATATTTGTGTATGCGTGTGTGTGTGTAGGTGAATATATGGGGATCACTAATTAATGCACAGGAATTGTTGCTGTCATAATATTTAAATTCTTCGACTTGGTAAAAGTTATAATGCGGGAAATACCTTCCCTCATAGTAAGGTCTCTAGAAATATTTTCGAAAACTAAATAAAAATTATAATTGATGAAGTCGGATATTTACTTCTGATGTATATATATATATATATATATATATATATATATATATATATATATATATATATACACGCATGTATATATATATATGTGTGTGTGTGTATATATATATGTATGTGTGTGTATATATATATATATATATCAAATACTGGTTAACAAAAACAAAATAGTTTCTCATCATCAAAAGATTTTATGAAGCTTTTAGGAAAACATTTATCGTTTAGCACAGCCATTTCATCAACATCCTCCCTTCAAACAGGAAATTCACTACAGGTTTGAATGGAATCCAGGACATCAAGTTATTCATTAAATATTACATTCCAATTATTCAGGTTCATCAAAGATTCATTCCAAAAAACTAAAAACAGGTATGTCGTGGGTGGCGATGATGATAGGAACATGAGAGCTACATGCAGCGAAAGACATTCAAGTAATTTATTCACCTTCAAGCATATCTTGTTGTACTTAATAATATTTATGATTAGGAAAACACATCTCATGGGTCGTTACACATGAGTAACAAAGTAATTGCCCATTCACTTAAGTTCAAATATAATAATGGAACTAAGATAAAAATAATTAATGGAGCCTGAGGTGGAATTGATTAAAAGTTTTGTTCTATGATCAAGGAGTCGGAAAGATACAATTCAGTTATAAGACCAAAGCTCATTTGCTCATCCCCATTTGCAAACCTGAACTGAACAGCAAGGTGCAAATTTTTCAAAGGTAGGCATTACGATAGCAAAGGTTCGTTTTTCAACAGATCAATTATATCTGGCTTCAATTCGATTCGCCTTGTTTTAGTAACCCTGAGGTAAAATCTTTTAGAGGCACGGCAAACAAACTCTTTGATTACAACCCTAAGTCTAAAGGATTCCTGTTACGCCTACCGTACACCCCATACATTTGAATTCGACATCACACTTTCAGAGTTGATTGACGTTTAACTTCAAGGCAGTTCAATAAAGCGACCAATTCCAACTAACACATTTTCTATACTGCCAATAAATTCTTTCCATAGTTTTTGATATCACACACATTCCACTTCCACAGTGTTATTCCGAATTCGTTTTTGGTACAAATCATCTAATTGTAGTGATTTTCTAACGGGAAATAAAAAATTATTCGACTTGAAAGTAAGCAGGAAAATTCCATTTCACTGTGGTTATATGCATTATAGCCCCGTCGTGCCTTGGCATTCATTCCCTCCGGACGAGTTATCTCGTTTGAATGCATATCTAAAATACTCTAATACCCCGGTCTTATTTTGCCTTCAACTCAGTTCTCTATGGCCTGTCACCTCATCTCCACTCCAGCAAACAACAAACGTTCTTCCCATAACGACACTCAAAGGAGCGAAATAACACAAAGTCACCAAACACATTCAAACAGGCGTCGAAACAAGCAAGCAAACAAAGGCAATCGGCGTGTCCACCAGATGGAACGCGACTCTCGTGTAGCTAACTAACTGTGAGGGAAGAAAGGAGGAGTCGCTGACAGAGACCATAGAGGTGTTAGAGGCTCTAATTTATAAGTGAACGCGATGAAAACGAAGGCAACTAAATATACGTACACAGGCTACATACACCTGTTAGGGGTTTATAGGGTGCGTCGACAGCTACGGTCATTTTGCCACACACCTGTGTGTGTGTATATGTGAGTGTGTGTGTGTATATATATATATATATATATATATGTATATATATATATATATATATATACATACACACACACACACTATATATATATATATATATACACACATTACTTCTATATCTTCCGATGAAGATGGAGTAGACTTCCGTCGAAATTATCAAGAAATAACGTGTGAGTGATCTTTTATTGTGTTTCTATATTGTTTGTTAGTGTGTAAAGTACTATCTATATATATATATATATATAAATAAATATATATACATATGGAACGCGGTAGTCCAGGGGGTACAGCGTTGGACAGCTGGCCGGAGGAGCCCGGGTACGATTCTCGGGCAAGGCACTCTGGGCACCTGCAGCTACACCCAAGCCATGTGATTTTCGGGGACCAGATCTTCCTGGGACACGATAACCGGCACAGGGAAAGGAACTGGCCCCCCTACCCTGATGTGTGAATTTCACACGCCGTCGGGCTTAGTACTGGATGAACTCTACCATCACCTACCAAACCGACCTTCGGGGGGTTGATTACTGTATTTATGGTTAAAATACTATATATATATTCAACACTTCCGTGTTACGTCGGCGAAATCATCTATATATGTTTATATATATATATATATATATATATATATATATATATATATATATATATATATATATATATATAGGCACATACATCTGTATATATGTGAGTACAGATATATAAACACACACTCAACTATCTTGCATGAATATACATTAAATACAAGCAAAGCTTGGGAAGGTTATCGATTGAAAGATAATCTGTTTGGAATGCTTAAGTTTTAAGTTCCATTGCACATTGCTAATGAATGTTAATCGTTGAGCCTCGTTGGGAAACGTTTGTATAGGAATGCATGGAACAGAAAAGAAGTATTTTAGGGCCACTCTATGGAACAGCACCGAACAGTTATGCCTTTATCCATCAAAATATTTTAATGAAAGGTAAACATGAATGCGGTTCCAAAAAACTACGCAAATAATGTTTGATAAAATCTAAAGTGGAAATTTATATTTCCGGACCTTGGAGAGTCCGGTGGCGGCGGGGTAACGTCCTCGTCTGCCATTCCAAGGGTCGCGGGTTCGATTCCCGCCTGGGTGAGTTTCCCTCCATCTAGGGCTTGGGTGTTTGTAAATGTGACCATTGTTATCGTTGTTAATAGTTCGATGTAAAGGCCAAAATGTGCTGTTTTCGGACTTATAATGAATAAATAAAAAATAAATAAATAAAAGTATATGGTAAATACACGATTAAAAAATGAAAACTCGTTTCATGCCACCACATATCGTGTACAACTGAATGAGTTTTTGCTTCTAAAAATTAATTAATATTTATTTACCGGTTAACAAAGTTTAATTTTCGCCATTTTCATAATGAAAATAAAGACCATGGTCAACTATCCTTTAACGGCAAAAATTCTTATGATTCAAGCGACGAGAAATATGTAGATCCATATTTGTAGAAAAATAGAGAGACATCATGCATATACGTATATGGCTGAAGCAGTTATAAGTTAAATGTTTTAAGTTCATAAAAACGGCACCAAAACCGTCGCGATCTGATAAGGATATGGCGAGATAGAAGAAGAGAGGACACAAGGGTAGGCGAGTGAGAAGAAGACGACGAAGAGGTGGATGAAGAGAGGAGTGGAGAGGTGGGAATGGGGCGGTGGCGAGGAGAAGAGGGCGGGGAGCGTGGTGCAAAGACGAGGGGAGACTTGCTTCGGGCGGGAGAGATAGACGGGGCGAGACGCATAACAGGAACAGAGACACGCAGGGTTGAGGAATAGGAAATTGGTCGAAGGCTCGTTTGTGCCTAGCAAAGAAGCGGGGCAGACAGGGATGAGAAACAGTGGAAAGACGGGGACGGCGGCGGTTTAAGGCGAGACAACGGGATGAGAGGAATCGGGAGGAGAATGGCTGAAGGTGAGGAAAGAGGAGGGGAACAGTCTAGGGGGAAAATGGAGGGGGTGGGGAGCGCTGATGCGATTTTCAATGCTAATGTGCGACGCCGAATGGGAACCTAAAGGTAAACAAGGAGCTTCGCTTGCCTTTCTCGGGTGGGTGGAAGGGGAGTGAGGTTTGGGGGTTGGGCGGTTTCGGAAGAAAGAGGGAAGGGGGGAGCGAAGGGGCAGCGGAGCGAGCGGGGCGGTCGGACGAAGAGTGCGGGAGCGGCGGGCGGATGCGGGAGGGGGATGTGGAGCGCGTCGCCGGTGGCGGGAGATGGGATTGAGTGAATGGCCGCGGGGGAACGGGGGACGCAGAAGGGTAGGGTGGGGTGGAATCGGGGCGGGGCGTGTGGACGGCGGGGCGGAAGGCGAGTGGGAAGAGTTGCGGGAGGCAAGGCCATGTCCATCGGCGGTACTCTTCGACCGCCCCTTTTCACCAGCGCATGCACACGTACGCGTGGAAAATCTTTTCAGGAGCCTTTTTTGCTTAAATTCTACCATATAAGGTTATATCATAACTAAAACTCCTCATTGCATGCCTGGTATGCTGCATGGACGCATGAAAATAGATCTCGTACTATTTAAGCTGATCCATGAGTAATTAACTATTACCAATAATATACTGAAGCAGATAAAATACATCCAATATTGAATTTCAGGTAGATTGGCGTGAGTTATTTGGTACCATGAATGATGGTACACTCATTTATTTACCTAGTCTTTGATAATGGGAATACCAATACTAAATTTTATTTTTTCGCTCCCAATAAAAAAATGTTATCAACAGTTTTTATTTTCGCCTTTTATTTTATATTTGTGATGCTTTACGCTGCGTAAGCGCTTTAAAATAAAAAGCGTACCTCGTGCAAATCTGTGATCAATTTCGTTTTTACATTGACACGAGTGACACTTAAATACACAAATGAAGATTCACTTTAATAATATCACGATAGCTTTGTAGAGAGCACGGTAAAATTAAAGTGCTTTGTTAGTGCAACGAGCCTATTTCTATAATTAAACCAAGAGTGGTTTGAATAACTACGTGTGCAGTTACGCGAAAATAGCGAAGAGTTGAGGATTGTTTTATTCAGAAAAACAAGAAACATTCTAAAATATCACCTTCTACGAACACTTGAATTTGGGAGTAAATGGATATTGTCGAATAACGTCGTGCAAACTCGTGCATAAAAATATTTAAAGGATTAACTCTGTGATGAATTTCCCACTCACAAATATTTTCCAAAATAGCGATTAACTAATTTCAAGTTGAAATGTAATAGCGCACTTTCAAATTAACACAACAGTATTTCCCAAGAATGTCTTGAAAACTCAGGAAGTACGTCAAAGCGAAAGCCAAAATGTAATATTAATAAAATGTAAGCCGAAAGTCATTCCGAGAAAGGCACCACTCATAATCATCCTAGGTGATACATTGCAGAATGTTAGAGTTGGGAAATCGACCAAGTGAACTTAACATCTGATCTCTGCTCAATGGCTCTGTCCACCAACTAAAATAAAAATTTTGACGCTGAAAATATAATTATTACTCAATGAAATTATTACCTCCTGCAAAATAATTTGGATCGTTATGATGATAATTAGCAAGAGAAATATAAATGTATATAACATAAACGTACAGGTGAATATACTATACTTGTATATAGGAGAATAGGTGCAGGAAATAAGTATTTTCCAAATGCAATATTGATTAATCAATATTGGATAGTATTTGTACAAAACTGGTAAAAAATTCCGTATGCGTTTATGGTGTGTGCGTGTATATATATATATATATATATATATATATATATATATATATATATATATATATATATATATATATATATATATATATATATACATAGGAAGAAAGTACTCAGAGATAAAGAGGGATCTGATGTAGAAGAGGATGTTGTGTTTTGCTGGGGGTCACAAATTATTTAATTGGTAATTATGACCATCCAAAAACCTACCTTAACCGATAGATTACCTAATAATAATATATACATATATATATATTTATATATATATAGTTGTATGTATGTATATAAATATACTGCACCCTGTATACTATAACTCCAGCGTTTTCTCCTATCCGTTTTTTTTAGTCAATCGCAAAAGACAGCAGCGGAACTCTCTCAAAGAAAGAAAAACATGTTTGGTTGGCATAGGAACACGTCTGCAGATAAATCAAAGGGATAACTATACGACCGATCTGTGCTTTCAAGATTTTTACTGCCATACTGAACAAGGAAATGTGCACTAAAGAAATGCTACGACTATGATCCATAAATATTGAAATACACTGAAGAGAAGCCAAAAATAACAAGTTACAACACCTAAACAAATTTTGCCTATATACTTACGATTAAATGAATTGTCTGAAAGAAACTTTTATCCATACTTAAACGATCAAAATTACGTTTTTGTCTCTTTTCAAATTGAGTCAATTTCGTTTTTTAAATCGAACCATTACCATTTTTATATAAAATTTCTAATAGCACTCCCCATTCATTAATATCTCCCACTATTATTGAAAAAGAATTATTTATTATAAATAACGATGATACAAATACTGCGAAACCTTAAAGGGAACGCTAAATTATTTTAGATGCTAAAAATAATTGAAGGAGTATGACATTATTGCAAAGAAAAAACATATTTTCAGCAAAAATATTTATTTATGATTTCTGGCAAGAGACTTGGAGCAACAGGAAAGAGGAGGTTCACATTGCAGTATGATATGGACAATTTAGATGTTGGAATGTCATTTCTCCCGAAAATATTCATGATCAGTACAAAACAGATTCAAAATATACGAGCTCGTATATATGGCAATGAGACTAGGGCCTAAGCGGCCGAGGTTTGGATGTCGTAAAAAACAAAAAGGAAACGTAAAGATTAGAGATTTTGAGAGAAAATGAACAGGTAAACAAAATTTTGATCTATTCGCTGAGTAAATGAAAAGCATTAGAACAGGATAGTCGTTAGACAGAAAAATACCCTTATAAGAATGGCAACACTCCATGTAAAGTTTACAATTGCTGCAGTTAGAAGTAGTGGAAAGTATTGAGTTTGATCATGTAAGTGATGGCATTCATAGAAAATAATCTGTTCTGAAGAAAACGGCAAGAAAAGTCTCATTGCTCATTCACGTACATATATCGATGAGGGAATAGAATAGGCATGCTATATCTGACCAATATACTAAAAATTATATGAATCCAAGAAATATTTAATTCCAAAGAACAACTGAAGCTATTAAACACATATTAGGTCACAAATACACTCATACAAATCGAAGAAGAATACCGAAATATTAACTTGAAAATAATTAGGGAGGGGCTGCGGTAAAAATGGTCATAACTGCAAAAGTGGCAGGTCAAGATAAATACTAGGAAATACATGAATTCATGCTGTAAAATTAAAGTATGCTTGAATACTATGAAAATTGCAGTAATAGTGGTCAGCATAGGCAATAAAAAATAATTATTAATAATAGATATTAAGAAAATGGGTTATGCTTCTTAAAAGAATATTTTGTGATGACGATAGAAATGATTCAGAGTGACTATATAATGACTAATTTTACATAATTTAAACCCTACAAAACAGCATCCCTACCAGTCATAGTTCCATATTTAAAAACAATATCATTTATTCTCTCAATGGCCACTTATAAAATTTGGAAACGCCCAAGAAATGGGATATTATGTCTTAATATATGACACATTAACACGCAATACGCATGATAAGACAATAAATAAATATGGTTTCACACGGTTAGTCTATGGACGACTACCGATTCATTGTTTGCGGGTGGAAGTCATACGTTAATCGTTTGTTTTCTAACTTTTACAAATTAAATTACAAAAAAAGCTGAAAATGAAAATGCTACTTCCAATGACCTAGAAATGAGCTTTTTTGAAGATAGATTTAACGATGTGGAAGCATCACGAAGAATTCACATGTTTTGGATTCTTCAAAAGAATGATTGGCTTCATATATGCCAGCTTTTTCATTTCGAAAAAGGCTTTTATAATCTATAATAGCAGTAACAAATAAATTCAACTGTAAATCGGGCGCGTGCTAACTTAAATCTTATATATTGACGAACTATGCTAGAAGGATCAATAAATGAAATTTATATAAATATAACTTAAATGCGTGTAGGAGCTCATTGAATTGAAGCAATGCTTTAACTTTTACTAACCAGCCGAAAATTAAATTGTTAAGTTGAAAATAACATTAAAACCTAAATCGGCAGAAGTTTCTATTAATACATAAACTGTTTCCAAATTGTGACATTCAATAGATAAAGCATTGTTCCAATTAATGCATCGAATTTCAATTACCTAATGTTTGTTAATATTGCATGGTAGAAATATGCGTATTTCAAAATTGGCCTATACAATTCGACACCTAAAATATTAACTTTTTAAAGGTGTGATAAAACTTGTAGTATCAAACCTTGAGATCGATATAGAAGCGTCGATTAATTCCCTCTCCCGAAAATATGCACCACGATTGAAATTCTTCATCACTCCCTGCATAAGTCTAGTCATACATTGCTCAAATAAGCCATATATGAAGGCAATCTAGAGAATTTACTTTTAAACAACTTTATAAATAAATGGAAGGTCTGGAATATAAATTTGTGAAAGAAAGGCAGCTCACTTAAAGGGAATAAAATCCCAATTATGAAAAAAGTAAGGAACAGCTTATTTGAAATGAAGTACCACTCGTGCACCATTATACCTAAAAATGACAAAAACAAACGAATGATTACCATGAGTATAGGTTTAGGAAACCGCAAATATTGGTTTAAATTCTACGATAAAGTGATGACCTTTATTTGCTGTAACTTCGACTGCCATCACAGGTACGCCACATTTAAAAATGTACAATACTTTATTGCGAGACTAAAAGATATTTAATAGTTTATTGAAGAAAGCAGAGAAAAATGATTTCACCATAATCTACACTAAACTAAGCGATAAGAGAGAAAAGGAAATTGAATAAATTCAGATCATTCATGAGGATATATTCTAAAACGCCTTGTAAAAGCAAATAAAAGTGGAAGTTAAGAAAAGTGAACGGAAAAAACGAATATCATCAGTAGTAAAAGAGCATGTAATAATCACAATGGTTATAGCAAAATTCCGAATAACAAACTCTGTTTAATCACGCAAACTAAACGGTTGTGGAACCCAGGAGGCGATGTGCGAGTAAGACGATGTAAGGGATTAGATGATGTAAGAGAGGAGAGGATGTAAAACTAGGAAGAGGATGTAAGAGATGTAAAGTTCTGTTCACGAAAGAGATGCTGGAAGGATATGAAAGACAAGGGAGACATATCTCGAGGAAAAAAGGCAAATCACACGGCCTCGGGTTGCGAATAGACGGTAGGAGAAAAGACAAGTACTGTACGAAGGTAGATGTGCAATTGTGGAACGGGAAAAGGTAGGGGAGGAGAAGACAGAGTTTGCAAGGGGGCAAGTGTGGGAACAGGAAAGCGAAAGGTGGTGGGAAGACATGCGTAAAGGAGAAAAAGTAATAAACTTGGTACGAAATGTAATAATTCTTTAAATGATTCAACTTTGTAAGAGCTCGCATCTCTCGCCCTCTTCCTTCCGCTACTGACACGGCAGTTCCCCGAAATTCGCGCCGAAAGAATCTCATTCCACTCTCCGACTGTTTTCTTTCTTTCTCTCACTCCGGGATTAGCTGCCATCGTCACGAAAGAATCTCAAGGTTTCCACGCAGCAGCAAAAACTTTACAACGTAACATGTACATGGGTGGTCAGAAAAGTTTCCGACTCAGAAAATTTCAGAAAAAATGTCTTGTATCTTTGTTAGGTCGGAAACTTTTCAGACCACCCTCGTATATTCATTCTTTCACCCCTCTTGTCCCTCTCCTTTCTTTCTATGCCTTCTGTGTGCTTCAGTTTCATTTTTAAGAAATTGATTCTCAAACAATGGCGAAAATCCTTGAAAAGAAAAGAAATACGTTTTGGAATGAATTATGATTTAAATGATCTGTTGAACCTTAGAAGTCAAAATTAATTTCATTTCCTTCCAAAAAAAACAAGTACCTTATCAATTTACTTTCCATCATTACGGCTAGATGCTAACCAAGGTTGGTTTTCATAGGTAAGAATACGAAAACGTATCTCACTCAGGACTAGGGCTTTAATAATGTGCATTCATACCTCATGGATAAAGGAACCAGTTCCATTAGAACTCACTAGTTCACTACGAAGTAACAGTAAGCATGAAATCACACTTTCTGGATTTTTTAGAAGGGGTTGCCCAAAGTCATCAGCCTTTATTTAAAACCGAGACAGTTGGATCAATAGAAAAACGCTCGAACAACTATGATACCACACCGCCTTAATCACCGCACCACATAAAATATTATTTAGCCTTATTTGACTTATCTGGCTTGACTTTGACTTAGTTTGACTTTATTATTTATTATCTGTTTATTGTGCTCTTTTAAACCTTAAGCTACCAAAATACTTTTATTTTACTTTAATCCGTGCTTATATTTCCTTTTTTTCTAGTATGATCTAACGCCCATCGTTGACCATATGGCATTTGCACGAATGTATATGCAAATAAGGACGTTTATTATTTATCATTTCACTCCTGGCTGTGAAAATCTCATCATATGGTCAAATACATCTACTTTGTGCCTAACATGAAATTAAATAAATGGTATTCCCACGCAACGCCATTGAGATTTTAAGATGGAATCGTGACTACATCTCTCAATGTATGACACGTATATGGACGCCTTAGTTCTGTGCCTCGAACTAAATTTTGCTTTGGATACTGTCAGTCTTGGAAAATTACTTCCCCTTCGCCCCCGTTTTACGATTCTATTGCTTATAAATGATTCAATATTTGACAAATACTTCTATTCGGTAAAAAATCTTTAAGAAATGCGTCCTGGGACTTAGTACATGAACGAAAAATGTTTTACAGCCTGCCAACGAAAAACATGTTTTACACAATGTTTTAAGGAAAATCGAAGGAAAACAGCACGCGAAACGCGCACCATGCGAGAACACAAGCGTCACTTTGGCCTCAGGGAGTGTTTTACTCATGTGAATAGCATACAATTCTCCCAAAGGGAGCCAACTCAAATTCCATCGCTCCAAATAAGAGCGTCCTTCAACACTACCACTCTCATTCCTGCGTCCACAGCCTCCCTCACGACTCGCTCTGGCTCTTTCTCTTCCGCCACCTCAACCATTTGAACTATTCTAGCAATTGCCAAACATTTTAACGATTCTTGCGGGGTCTCTCATTTCACCCGTATTCCTAAACATCACCTTCTTCCCCCTCCAGCATAGTCAACAGATAGAAAAGGTTTCTTATTGGTTAAACAACATAATTTTTCCACTTTTCTATTACTTTTTTAACCCTGAAAAAGTTCATAAAATTGGAGGTAAAATCAATCCAAAGATAACAGGGCTCAACATTTAGCACTATGACCAGAGATTCATAAATTTTCCCACCCAATACATTTCGCACTACATTGCCTTATGCATTCATTAATTTTGAATTTTAAACAGGCATGCTGCAGATTTTCACTATAAGAATATCCTCACTACCATCACGGCCACCACCCTCATTTTATAATTTTATCCTAGCTTCATCAACGATATACCATATGGTTTCCCAAAAAATTGAAGAAGATTATCACTAGGAATAAAATAGAATCGGTAATGAATTAAAGCAAAAAAAGCACGCGAGAAACTAATTACTGTTCCACGAAAAGAAAAGAGGAGGCACAGAGATATTTTGCACATGGCACCGCAGCGGCGAACCGATAAAAAATCTAAAACTTAGCATGATTAGTTCCAAGAAACTGCGGGAGATGCCGCAGCAGTAAATTTTAACGGAGCATGTTAAAGTAGTATTCCGCTAGTATGCATTTCAATGCAATAATTTCAAAGTGTAAAAATCATTCGCCTTGACCGGCATTCGAATCTAGATCCCTCGATGTCCGGCCGAGTGCTTAGCCAGTTAAGCTACCGTGGCGTCCTCTTAAACTGTATTTTTTCAACATTTCAGAGTTTAAAAGGACACCACGGTAGCTTTACTGGCTAAAGCACTCGGTCGGACATCGAGGGATTCGGGTTCGGATCCCGGTCAAGGCGGATGATTTTTACACTCTGAAATTGTTGCATTGATAGCATGATTAGGTCTGCATAGCGGCCCTCTCCCGCGTGATCAGTTTCCACGGTATAGAAAAATTTTAATAGATACCAAAAATGGTCAAAGACATAGGAGCATCCGATTACGGAGTCATCTTATTTTATCTGCATGTTTTAAACATTTCAAATGGTATATAACAAATACAAAAATTTTTTTAAACTTCCATTATTTTCGAATCAAACAAACTTTTCCGATTTTTTTATGAAAGGTAGGAAGTGGTTTAACTTAACCAAAGCATTGAGTGATACACAGTAGAGTGAGCAGACAGTAAAAGTGATAGTCAGTTGCAACTAAACGCTGATGATTACTTTAATTCACTTCCAGAAGTGGAACAGCTTCATTTTACAACGCTACAAACGGCACGCTCTTGTACGCAATAGTATCTCTTTGCATGCTACCTGATCAATCTACATATATTTATTATAGTAAACCGAGAACTATCAGCAATATTAAAATGGTGTTACAATTTAAACATCTAAAGTGAAACTATGTTTGAGCCTAAACACATCTTCGCTTTTCTCCTGAGGCTTTCACATAGGGCAGAAAATGTTTAGGCGTGAGCACGAAAAAACAATGCATTCCTCTAATTGAGTTTCCATCACCATCTTACAAATAGAAAGAATAAGTTTTACAAATAAAATAATTAACGAATGTAAATTAATACTTCAAATTTAAAAAAAAATCCGTTGAAGTCTGTTTCCTCTCTTTCGGTTGTGAGGCTACTGTATGTTGAAAGGATCCTGTCAATTTATCTACGCGCTATTCCTAAATATTACGCCAACATTGATGGCGTGATTGCTGCAAAGGGATTTTCTAAATCCCGTGGGCACAACTGAGCAAAAAGATGCGACCACACTTCATTAAAACCCGCACATAGCGCCCATTCAGACATAAACCACATAAACCCGCAGGACCCATTCCCCCGGGGCTCACCATCTCCTTTGTCCCGCATCCCCAGGAATCACGCATGACCACTCATTCCGACAAAGGAAAGGGGAATCCCGAAGTCGATTTTACTACTCACCCAACCACCAAGAGACGAAGTGAAAGGGGAGATGAAGCAGGGGTTTTCGATGTTCAATTGTTCAGCGAGAATGATTTGTTCACCCACCTGAAAGGAGAGAAAAGGAGAAAAAATTAAGTCTCGCCCGAGATTCAAGCGCCATTATGAATACATTATTTTTACATTCGCAAGAGAGAAAATAACGCAGCATTTGAATGTTAATTCACAAAACAATGACAACACATTAAAAGTGAGAAAATAAATGAATAAATGGTGGGACGGCTCGAAGAAGTCCAGGGACAGAATTTTTTTTTAAATTACGAAACGCACCAATAAAAATCATGACCCGTGCGCACATAGATCCAACGCATGCGCATGAGCGTGTATACACACACGTGTGTACATAAATGTAATTGTGTATGTCTTTGTTTGTGTGTATATATACATATAATAAGGAAAAGGGATAGGAACACATATAAAGAACGTACACAGTAGAGGTGGGGAAGGCGGAATCAGGCAATTCACGAGTGTAAAAATATTTCCTAGACCGGGACATATATGTGTGTGTATATAGAAATATATATATATATATATATATGTATGTGTGTGCGTGTGTGTGTGTGTGTACGTACATATATATATACATACATATATATATATATATATATATATATATATATATATATATATATATATATATATATATATATATATATAATATGTACATATACATACACACATTCTAACACGAAAACCCACCATAGGGCGAGCAAATATTCATTCACATGGAAATAGGGCGAACACAGAAAAGGTGCGGAAGGGGAAATCTAGCAGATAACAAGCGCCAAAATATTTCCTTGATCGGGACTTGAACAACGGATCTTTCGATTTGCCGGGCCGAGGCTCAAACCAATTCAATTATCGATGAAACGTAATTTACATTGAAATCTGGGGGGTTTATGCAACAAAGTGCAAAGTGCCCCATTTCTTTGGCAAAGAGATGGAGTTAGTGAGCTGTTTCACCCACCAAAGGAGAATTAGACGACACCTAGTAGGAAAGGACAGTAGGAAAGCAATCATACAAAGGATAGGAATACATAAAGGATAGGAACAGTGCGTTTCGTGACACGCATAGCCAGAAGAAAGAGACGAGCCATATTGGCTATCGCTCGATTCCGCCTTTCCCACCTCTCCTGTCCCTTTTCCTTGTTACTATTTCCATATATGTATGTATATATATATATATATATATATATATATATATATATATATATATATATATGTATATATACACACACACACACACACACACACACACACGCACACACATAATAGGATCGCCTCTCCTTCCCTCTGGCCATTGAGATGCAAATATCTCTCGACTCTCACCCCTCTCCTCTTTCCCTCCCTTCCATTCTTCCCGCTGTCGCATTTGGACAATCGGACCAAGGGGAAAGGGCGATTCGCGCATTCGCGCCGGTGGTGGCGGTGGATATGAAACCGAGGCGGGGGACTGAGCAGTGTTGAACAACCGCGTGCCCCCTCCCCTTCACAACCCTACTATCGCCCACCTCCCCTCTATCTCTCTTGTGGAAAAGGTAGGCATGCCACAGGGCTTGTGCGTGCAGGGGAAGGGAGAGGAAGGTGGGGGTGTCTGTCTCTGTGTTTGTACGAGTGGAACGGAGTATGGAATGCATGCATGGAACTCGTTCAGGCAATAGAGATGGAAGAAAAGATTAGGGGATAGTGTGCGGTGTGTTCCCGTGTCGTCGACCGCATGGAGTGGGGTGGAGGGAGTGGGAAGGGGGTTGGATCTGCTGCGGGGGGTGTGACAATTACAGGTCGTCACCTTAACGAGGCGTCATATTCGAGCCAAAGCGATGCAATACATGAGCATTTCTCTGCCCTTTAGATACTTCGAACCACACTCGCTGAAAGCAGAATATCCAGCGCCATCTCCCATTTTCTCCCCACCCCTCCGACACCCCACCTCCCGGGTCACCAAACTCCCAGCCTTCTCGTTTTCGTGACACGGTCGCTTAATACCGAATATTTCCGAGTGATTGCTCAGTGAGAGGTAATGCTCTCGAAAAAAAAATTGGGAGCCGGATTCGCAATCGATGTAATTTCGTTTTGTCGTTTGGCTTTTGAGTTATTCAGTTCGGATCCCGAGTCAACATTAACGAGCTTCCCAGCAATAAACGGCTGGATGAAACATTAGGACGGAGAAATCCATCACCATTTATCATTCCAAATAAGAACACATGCCCATGTCGAACATTCTATTACCATTTAGTCGTCCACTTATCAGAATCTGACACTATCAATGGAGGCAAAGAAAATTTCTTTCTGATCAAACCGAAACTAGTCGAAACTAATGCAGTCTATTTTATGATATATTTTTGTGAAACTACCGAAATTTCAAGTTAAGAAAACGGCGCATATCTATCGAAGCATATTTTCACGCGTGGAAGGTGACGGATAGAGACACTAATAAACGTTTTTAATGAGAGGATTTATAACGGCGTTTATTTTTCATACCACACCATCTGTAATATATATGGAGCGATATAACAATCAGTGATTTCGCTTGACGTTCAGGCAGCCCGAAGGAAAAAATATTCATAATGACTCAAATAAACTTGTCACTCTAAAAAATTACTTATGAGTACCTAAAAAAGTAAGATGAAAAAACAACATGAAAAGGTTTGACTATATTTCATCATTTATCATTCCACATAATTATGCTTCAATCATTAATAAAATATCAAAATAATTAAGGACAATGTGAAAGAAGATTATTCCACGATTCATGGGTGTGGAATACCTGAATATGTGAATTTACCTACTGAATTCTGTTTTTCAGCAAGTTCACTTCATTTCCCTTAGAAAATTCCAAAAGTAAGACTAAAATTTCATTTAAAAATCAGTATGGTACACCATTCATTACTTGACCAATTCTAAAAATTTCGTTTAATTCAGGTAGATGTCAAGTTTACGATCAATCAATTAAGATTTTAAGATTAGTGCGGCGCTAGTGCGCGAAGCTACAGTTGAAAATTTGAGGCATGCATTTCGGCTCCTCGAGAAAATGTCATCTGACTGAATAAGTAGACACAGAAGTAGTGAACTGCGTTCCAAATACCTTGGACTCCATGCGGATGACAAAACCGAGATACTAAAACTCTTTGTCCCAATGTAACTTAAAATCGATTCTAAGTCCGGCCTTCATTTTGCTGAAGCCTTGGTCATTTTCCTAACGATTTTATCTCCAATGTAGATATGGCGGCTCTGTAACAAACTTCAGGTACATTGGTAATCGACAAACCTGACACCATGCATGTCACAACTACTGTTCTCCCACACCTCTAGTTCCTAGAAGCAGCATTCCTAGATTTTGTACGACAATCAATGAACAAACCTGCCTTAATATTCAACACTCAGGATGGCACAAGGGCACATAGCTATAAGCCTCAAAATGACATACGGACAGTATGGAACATTATTAAATACTAATACCCCACTACATGTGAAATAATACTCACTGCCGCTACGCAGTCAATGCGATGGCGTTCACATTAAAATAACCTCCTCTCTAAGTAAATATAGCGTTTATTTCATTTTGGAACTGACTACATGAAAGCACATGAGCATCAAGAGAAGCAATAAAAAAATGAATTCATGCTTCTACTAAGTCGCATTCCTTTAGAATTTTTCACTTGATCAGGGCCTTATATAAAAAAGAGGGCCACATACAAAACGAAGCACGAAGCTTTATAAATTACTGCGATTACATTATTACGACGAAAGACATAATAATCGGTATATTTATGTATACATATATATATATATATATATATGCTTATGTGCAATTAGAATACTTAAAATATCTCGCTGAAAATACGTTGGAAAACGCTAAGGGAAAAAAATATACTATATATATATATATATATATATATATATATATATATATATATATATATATATATATATATATATTCACCTCGTGTATTTAATAAACATACACCTCGTGTATATAATATATACACCTCGTGCCCCTTGGAATACCCAGGACATTAAGGAATGTCGTACGGTATCACTAGTCATGGTCACAGCTTACCTTACAAGCTACAATCAGTAACACCACAAAAATGTATGCGTAGGTACAGGTGCATATGTACACACGAATACGTACACCGAGTGCGGTGAATGTATACACATACACATATATATTACTATGTGTGTGTGTGAATACATATACACACATACATTAATTTGAATACATAAAATATACATATATTCAAATTAATCCAATAATCCCTACGATAAATCGCTCACGCAAGAGATAATTTACACCCAAAAACCTCTCGGCGTATAGCCCCTATCATTCCACATGCCGTTTTCCCTCAAATCGGTCCAATTATCCCCTATCCCTCACACGCACCCTCAGCCGTTTTCCACCTTATAACAGCCGCTTTCTACATCTAGCTTCGGGTCGAAATATTCGAAATAACAATAAAAAGAAATAGTCGGCAATAAAGTTCTGCTGACAGAACCAATCGATACGTTCAATTCATCGACTGATATCCTTTCTCTTTCCTCTATCAAGCCCCTCTCACAGTGCGAAAACAATGCCTCTTTCCAAACGAAAGGATTTTTTAATGGATTGAATATGCTTACGAAAAAATAGGAAGAAGAATAAATGTTTCATATGCCCAGGAATATTACGTAAAACATGAAAGAGTGCTGGCAATTACAAAAATGCTGCAGTTGATTCCAGTAGACAATGAACCACCTAGAAAAAGTTCACCTTCGTTCGCGCCGTTAAGGAAGGACTAATATGGTGCCAGAAAGTTTTATTCTATGCCGCGTTAGATAGGGCATATTCCTGCGCCTTTTAACTTTTCATTTTTAAAATTTAAGGATCTAAATCTTCACGAAGAATATCATACATAAAATCTAGTTAACTTACTTAAAAAAAGAGAGCTACATATTATTACGCACTATAAGTGGTGATCCAATGCGATTCGATATCATATCCTAACGTCGAATCAATTCAAAGATTTCTATTGAAATAGCTAGTATATCAATATATATTTCACCATAATCATTTACGTTATTCATTCAGGCAATATAGCATAATATTACCGCAAACGTTTCTCTAAATGGCGATTGTTGTCACTGAATTTACTCTTCAAAGAGAAAAGTGATTATTGGCGATGCCCAGTAAATTTTTTCCTCAAAGGAAAAAATAAAGATATTTCCCAATGAGAAACACTTCAATCCTGATTTTATCCCGCTAAATATTATAGCATTTACGTGTAAGGGAACTTTAGGACCAAAATTAAACTAAAATGTATCCAATGAATACGGTTTAGTTTGGTTTCATCTCACACGAAGAGAAATAAAATTTTCTAATCAATGGGACTATATAACACCCAGGATATCGCATTTTTTCTAGGCCAACTCTACGACGTAGAAAACAAAACTAAAAGGCAGAAAGTTCACTCCCATATCCCGTTCAAGCATGTAGACGAAGTCATTCCGAGGCGACTGGAAATTTTATTTTTCAGGGAGATCCTGTGTACGCACATTGGACGGGAGATTTTGGTCCATTCCACGAAAAAAAGTCCCCTCGTTCCTTTCGTTAGCAATGCAGCTGCGGCATGGAGTACGAGACCTGAGAAAGTGAGGGAGAGAGGAATATCGACCGCTTCCTCTGTTGGCCTGTTTCAATTCAAGGGCAAGCCGAAAGACACGAGGTTTCGTGAGGAACAGGGCGTCTTATTTCCGGAAATAAATGCTACTACGAAGAACCTTTACGCCTCCTAGATCGGATGAGTCGAAGGGAATTTACGAGCAATGAGTAAATAAACCAAAATGGCATGAGAGCAGACTCAGATTTTTTTCTTTCCCATATTTATGAAACATATTTTAAAGAGCAGATACTACCGCGTCTTTTTGAGCGAGTTTTTGTGTTTCATTTACTTACTTAAATTGGCAAGGATTGTCGAATGATAACGTATAGATGCTCCAATACGGAACGACGTTCACCCGATTACTACTCCTCAGCAATGATCCGAACTAAACCAAAGCCCAAAAAAATAGAAGTCAATTGTATTTGGCTGAGTAAATATTTCTTTCAGGTTCGAAAAAAACAAAGCCAGGAAAATTTCACAGAAATCAACCTAATGGGATGAGAGACGGACTCCTCCGGAGAATCGAAAACGAAAACTGAGAAGGCAGAAATGGATTTCATGGCTGAGTATTAGGAAGCGTGGGTGTACGACGTAATGGATTAAGAGAGCGAAGGATGGGAAAACCGAGAGGGGAATGGATGGGGGCAAAGATTGCCACACAAGACTCGGCTCATCAAAAATGAGGGAAGAGCGAATAAGAGGAGCGAGACGGATAGAAGATGGAAGGGGGAAGAGTGAGGACCTTATAAATTTCCCCTCACGTCATAAAGAATTTGAAAAGAAGCTATGGAGTTGGTAGATTGGATTTGCATAGATTACTGAAGGAGGAGAGATCGAAATGGACCGCCCCTCTCGGAAAACAAAGGGGAAAAAATGTTGCGAGAAGATTTTCCTTAAGAGGGGAAGCGAAAAGAGAAGGGAGAGGAACAGTGGGAGGGGAATGGCATTACGCCGGGAGGGGTGGAGGAAAGGTTAAGAAAGTAAAAAGTTAAGTGAAAGTGAAAAGGTTCGAAGAGATGGGCATAAGGGGAGCAAAAAGGGCTGCAGGAAGGATAATCGGGGAGACAGCAAAGTAAGGGAACTCCACTCCGCCCTTCGAGAATGTTATGCGAGGTTTTAAGAAAGCGAGTGTTATGAAAGAAACGAAATTCGTAATGCTGCTTAAAATTGTAAGTTTAATATTGTGCCAACTCAGACTTTATGATATCTGACATTGTAATGTCACGGAAGCGGGACAAAACAATTACGAATATCGTTAAAAAATATCCTACCGAAAAGCACATATTGAATTTTGCTTAGTAAATATACCTTTCCGGTTCGAAAAAAAACAGTCTGGAAAATATTTATGATGAAATAGATATTCATGGTAAAACAGATACTTATGACACCTACTGCTGCAGTGAAAGAATGGTGCAGAGAGACCATCCACCCAGGTTTTATCTCAAAGAAATAATAATGACGGAAAGTTTTTGTAGTCATCGATAATCCAGCTAAATGGGAATTTGGTGTAGATAAAATTGATATAAGAAGAAATCAAAAATCCTTTTGGAAATATTTATAATAATATGTTAACCCGAATATTTTGAGAGATAAAGGGTAAAGTACAGCTTACGAAGCATTATTCTCAGCACCGTGTGGAATCTAAACATTTGCAGTGGGAGATCACTACTATTCGCCATTCCACCACAACTTTCTACTAATCATAAAGCCATATTATCTGAAATTATAGCCTTTAATGTCGCCCTCAAATTTGGATCTTAGATCGTTCGCTTCAAGACCCGCACAATACCTATCGCGACAAATACCTTGTTATAAGTACAAGCTAATTTTTATTAACAGATGAGTAAGTTCGCTAAACGTACCTCTGTAACCCAGGGCTATTTAAACATGAAATATGTACGTCAAAGTGATTTGTTTTCAAAACATACCCACGATAAATTTTAATCTTTTGGGGGGAAGAAAGAAGCTAAAATTGGACGAAAGTGAAATAAGAAAATTACGGCATTAAACTTCTCTTCCACTTCAAGAAGTTATGATTGAACCGGGAAAGCGTCTTAAAAATCCAGTAATAAGGATGTTTAGCTTCAATTTTACCTTAAGGAAGCGTCTCACCAATTTTTTACTCACTGAGGGCATAAAATAACCGAGACGCAATAGCGCCCCACGCGCAATATTAGGAACGACCCTGGGGAACTTGATGGCGAGTCATCCCTCAAGGGATAAGCGACAGGTGTAGAGACTTGTGGGCTGAATTGATGTAAGATAAACCCCATTATATATAAATCTACACGCATAAATAAATATACATAAAATTAAGCACACACGAGTGCGAGTGTACACCAGAACGTTGCACGACAAAATATAATTTGTATTATAAACCAGGAATCCGGCGGCATTAAACTTACCAACAGCCGACGCGAACACCGGGACCACGCATGGTAAGAATATAAGTCGTGTCGAGCAGGACGAGGGGGATGAGGTGGCAGGGAAAGAGCAATAGAAAAATTGTGGAGATCGGAGAAGCGGGAGGAGGATGAGGTGGATGAGCTGGAGGGCGATGAAACGGGAATTCTCGATGAAGAATCGCTGTATCAGAGCGAAGTATTCGGACGACGAAAGGTGGGGGAGGGTGAGAGAAAAAAAAAGGGCAGAAGCCTGGGGGAGGGGTGAATGGGAGGACTGCAGCATTAAAGAGGGGGGAAATGAGGAGACGGGGTAAAAAAGGGTGAAGGAGGCTTTCCAGAGAAGGGCGGGAATAAAAATGTGATTGATTGAACCTCCAATGGCTACGCGCGGCCAATCTCATGCAGAATATGCCAAGGCGTCTTTCACTGGAAGGGAGGTAGCAGAATGAGGTAGGGATTTGAGAGGTGATGTGGGCGTGCCTGCGTGTAGGTACGCGTAGGTTGGAGGGTGTGGGGGCAGGAGCGAGGGAAGACCGTAGGTTGGAAGTAAAGATGGACGCGGGGAGAGAAGGACGAGCTGGTGTTAAAGGGGGATGGGCGGAAGACGAGACTACGGGGAGCAGGGGGAGGAAAGATTGATGAAAGCAGGTACACGAAATTTGTGCCGGGTGGTCCCGTGGGGTATGAAGGGAGAGAGAATGGCGCGTGGTAACGGCTTCTTAAGAGTAAAGGATCGGGGATTCTCTGGGGGCGAGGGAAGAGGGGGGATAACGGCGCGTGGGAGGGAATGTCATGGGAATGGGAGGGAGGGGGGTGAGAGGTGGAGAAGTGGGGAATTGGAACGGGAGATGCGAGGGGGGTGAATCGATTCGCGAATGGGACCCAGCAATGGGCGCGGCCGCAGAACGAGCGATACGGGCGAGGAAAACGGATAGTTCAAGTGGAAGGGAGGGGGCGGGTGTTAAAATAAGAAAAAAATGGTGGAGAATATAATCATCGTCTGGATGTAAGATGGCGGAATGGGAGTCTTCAAGGAGACGCCAGGGAGAGAGCTAATGTGCAAAAAAATATTCAAGCGGCAATTTCATATTTCCATTACATTTTCTATAACTCTTGGAATCGACAGCTAAATATGATATTTCAACGACCTAATATTATAACAAAAATTTAATGCAGTGTTCAACTCATTTTACGCCATTTTAGCCCATTCCCGATTAAATCAGAAGAAACTGTCTTCTTTGAGTTGCAAGAATGGAATAGAGAGATTAGTTATGTACTCCAATTTGAAAAAAAATAGTTTCTAAAACTTTCTCATTCATTAAACAACTTATAATTCATTTTCCTTCCACAAAATTTGCGCCATATCAGCAGAACTAATAAAGAAATACTAAATAAATAAATTTATACATACCAGATTCTAAAGACGGAAAAATGGAAGCTCGTTTACTTTAATGCTGGCGATAAATTATTTTTAAGCACTGCACTAATTGTGAGCACACGGGTAAGTAAGCGCATGCACATATGATATATTTTGTTTTTTATTGAAGTATATAATTTATATTGATATTGATAAAATGAGGGAGTCAGCGTTATTAATTTATTTCTCACAATAATTTATCCTATAGGCCAAAAGGGAACTCCCCAATATGACCAATGATGACCAAATTCCAGTAAAAACACATTTATGATAGCCTCATACAGTAACTCATATGTAATGCCTCGTTAATTATCCACTTGTTTCCAACTACGGCGTAGAATTAGCCGTAAGCATACCTTGCCACAATCACTTTTTCTGAGATAATATTAATTAAAGTTAGGCAATCAATTTAAGATGAATGCTCTCTAGCGTCCAGTGAGGTTTAGAAATTATTCCAACCAAAATACATGCATTTTACAATGTATACAAGCTTAATTTGAATTATCAACTTCACGCTAAAATACGTAGAACTGAAAAAATTGTTCCCTTCGTACATATTTTACTGATGGAATAAAATCTTTTAATTTTTCTCCTACGTGGCTTTAAATTTTTCCTTAGCTATAAACATCGTTCTCTCTGTGCTACACCAATTATCCTTGGGTCTCCCCAACGCCCTCACGGAAAAGGGTGACGCTCCCCGCTTACACCTTCAATATGTCTCATACTCTCAGAGCCCACCACCCATTTTCTTCCTTTCTTGTCCAATCTTCTCATGTTAAGTGAACTGTCTCCACCACCTTCCATCCTCCTTCAGACCAGGAAATTGCTTCCAAAATGCTACCTACTTCCTAGGCCACATCGCCATATTATTTCTTTCCTACTGCTGTGATTTCTGCTGTACCTCTTCCATTGAGTGTCAGCATCTCACTGAACATGCATGCTTTCCATCAATTCGTCCACGCATTTGACAAAGAGAAATGCGAGCTAAAGTTGGGAATATTAATAGAATAAATTTGGGCCTGAAGATTCAAGAGAAACGTATTTAATATTAAAATTTTAAATTACAACCATTTCGGAAATCATGTTTCCTTCGACTGGCGATGGAAAACAAAGCCAAAGCGAGAGAGAGAGAGAGGCTCAGGAAAAGTAGGGAGTGTTGGAAAAATCGATTCCCCGCCGTTTTGAGGCGAAATGTTGCCACAAACGCGAACCTGCAAGAAATTCGCACGTGCTCTCGACGTGCTCACTCCGCTACATACTGATGCTTAGAGAGAAGAGATATACGCCTACGTTTATTGACACGCGCACGCCTCTCTACCAGCCTGCCTGCTCTTCCTACTCTCGTTTTTTTTTTCCTCCCTGCAGGGCGCCAAGAAACTCTTTCGCCTCCCGGCGGGAGAGGTGCTCGTTTGCCGCCATTGTTGGCGAGAGATGAGACTGCCTGATGCCTCCAGTCCTTTCCTCCCCCCTCTCATCCACCGATGCCACCGGGCACGCCAATGCCCGCCCTCTCTTTCTCTCTCGCCCTCGCTCTCCCGCCTTCATCCTACCCTCCCACCCGTCGTTCCTATCCTTAACCCTCCCGAGGGTGCGGACTCTTCCCGAAGGGATGCCCTCGCTTCCTTGCGAGTCCCTCCTTTTCCTGGGTCCTCATTCGCCTTCCCACTTCCCCTTACTCCACACATCCGAGTCTTTTTTATACATATACCTATATCTCCCCTCTCCAGGCCACCTCTCCACAAGCCCTCGTTTCCCAGTTCCTTTCGCTTCCTCCGCTAACCTCGGTCCCCTCTCCCCTTTATCCCCTCTCCAGGTCTAGGTTTCCCTCTGGTGCGTCCCTTCCTTCCCCGTGAGCTCCCCTCTCCTCTCGCATGGGCCCCAGCACTTCCTACGGGATGTTCTTTCTGCAGGGATTCGGACTTGGTTACCATAAATCAGCCAAGGTTTACAGAAAGGTCTTTTTCCTTACCCACTTACATTTCTGTACTCGTAATGAGGGAGCCACGGACGAAGGCTTTGGAAGGAATGTGAAATATAAGTGGAATTTAACAGGACTAGCGCAGAAAAGGAAATAGGAGAGACAGAAATTCTTCAAAAGGGATGGCCGCATATACTTTTGCGAATCGTTTCCTCGATAAATTGATGAATAATGACGGTCTTGTAAGTAAAATTTATTCCCATTGTTACAAAATGTGCCGATTTTACTCGGTAATTTTGTTTGACATTAAATATGCTCAGACATTTTTGAAATTTGCTGCGCTAATTAGAATTCATTTCATGTAGGTAAATTGAAGTTGACTTCGAAAAAAATCCAGTTCTATTTCTAATTCAAAAATAATATACTGGGTGACCCATTTTGGGTGAACTGGGTGAACTTTCAACCTGAAACAAGTCATTCTGGTTAATTATTAGTTCAAAAGACTTGTTATAAAATTGTTCTTTGTCCATAGCGCAAAACTAAAGTTTGGGGTAACTAAAACGTATAAGTTACAAAATTATGACCGACTCATACAGTCGAAATAGTCGTAGAAACAATTTGTAAAATAATATATAAATAGAATAAATACGGCAATCTCAATTCCCATTGCATTAAACCCTATCGGAAAAGCGTATATTCTTTGATTTGTGCCACAACCACACGAATAAAAAAATACTTTAGACATCTAAAATATATCCTAAAAATTAGTTACCAATGCAAGAATGGAGTTTCTCATTGATTGTTAAAAGGATGGCTTAAGAAGGATATAGCTTGATGGCGAAGTATTGGCGAAGTTGTGAGTCACGTAAAAACTCTCCTGAATAAATGGTGACAGTTCATTAGCCTTAATTGATTATTGATTTCAAATTCTCATACTTTTCATCTAAAGCTAAAGAAAATAATAATCCAAAATTAGTTTGTGTGAAAAATGCTAAATTATCAATTTAGTGATCATGAATTTTCACTAAGTAGAGTCTCAAACCATCTAATTCAATGGCTTTTTACCCTTGAAAAAGTATTTTAAAGGGTATAAAATATAAGAAAGTGAACATTTCTTGAGAGTTTGTACTTTATTAAAATCTGAGTTAAACTAATTTTAAGTAAGTATGCCTACTTTGATTATTCACCACCAATGCTTATTGATAACCACTTTTCGTTATAATAACGTGTCTCTTTAAATTTAATTTTTCGTAAGGCTTTCTCCCTAATGCAGTTTATAAATAAAACCCGGTCGTACTTTGTCCTAATATCCAGGAGCCAAAATTCGTTTCAATCAATTCAGTGTATTAGCAAATCATTAAATTGTAATGCCATTCGTTGAAAATCCAGACAAGCCAAGAAAATCTCATATTTTAAAATTTCTAGCTCTTCACAGAATTACGAATCTATTCACCTGTTGACAGTTAATATTTAAATCAACCCATGGAGAAAAAGAGAGAACAAAATTGGGCAAATATATCACAACCAATTCTATTTTCAAATATAATTCTACACAATTTAAACTGTAACTCTGAATTTTTCGTAGATAATCTTATTGAAAAGAACACAACAGGCTACTAAAAACCCAGCGAAATCATTTACTAGAACTAGAATTATATCCATAATTCTATACTCATTCAGTGATAAAAAGTAAACTCTAAAGTGACCAATGGTAACATTTACCTCTACATTAGTTAAGTGTTATACTCACTAAAAAGAGCAAAATTCAGCATTGCTATTCAGTCAACCTCATTCCGTTAAGAACTAGAACAACAAAAAATATTAGAAATGACGGGTAATGGGGCACTAGAGAATAAAGATGAAAATAAATTGCATACATGGATTAACGAATAAACGCTCACTTAGATGAGCGGGTGAAATTATAACCTAATGAAAGGCACTCACTCACAAGAAACAGATTAGATTGAAGAGGTTCTAACAACCAATCCTCGGATTGATAATCCATGATGATGATAATTTCACAACCCCAAAGAGCCGGTACGGTCTAGTATGTTTATGATCAGGGCTTAACAAGTACAACCTAACGATACAAATCACGTTAGATTCGAGCCAATGTAAGACTTAAGTGCTCCCGCAACATAATTTGCCATTGGCATTAAAGCCTTGTGGTGGCCACTTGAGGATTCCAAACATAATTTTGCCCTTTCCCAACCCATAAAGCAGGTGATATTTCTATTTCGCCTCTATTTTCCCTCTCGCCATTTCAATGACACCGTCTAAGATTTGTAGCCTCCAGGTTTCAAGCCCACGCAACGGGAAACAATTCCGAAGGGAAGACGGAGGGAGGAGGTCTCGTCTCCCTCGGTACTTCCAAGCGGTGAAAAATGACCTCCGTTCACCCGAGGAGGCATGCACAGTCGAGTCGACGAGGGGAAAAAAGGGAAAAAAGAGAAGGAAAACGAAATAAGAAAGATAGGTCTGGTCTGATAGCGTATCGTCTCCCCACTCTCAAGATGAAACAGAGATGAACTCACGACTGCGGACAGAGGTAATGGGATAAGGACTGATAAGTAGGGCGGGGTGGAGGGACTGGAAGAGGATTAAAGGACTCTTGACAAGAAGCCGGGTGCCAGCCAGCTATTGGATTAATAAAATAAAAAAAAGAGACGGCGCATCAGGGGGATGAACGTGGGTGCTGGCTGTGGTGCAAGGTGCTCACGCCGCTGGTTCAATCACCTCCATCCCCGCTCTCATTCAATCACAGCAGTCTCATTTCCTGTCGCCCACCCGACCATTCCTTACACCTTTTTCCCCGGTGACAGCGCTCGCTTCCTCCACAATCCTCCCCGCCCCCATACGCTTTGTACCCCCTCCCCCCTCATTCACATTCCGACTGCAACTCATTCCGCCAACCCTCAATAATACGACGCAATTTTTTCACAATATTGAAAGCAAGTTTCTCACCTCTGATACCTCATAATAAGGCAGGACATCTCATTCCTAGAATGTAAATTCTTTTGAGCTTCTGAGAATTTTATTACCGCTGAAAAGTACTTCGGTAAGGGATATCTGCTAACATTAATGAATGGAATCTGGAATTATTCAGGAATTGATGTTCACATTGATGAGGTTTTCATAAGCGAACACTGGTAAAAAGGAAAATAATTTTGGGCACCTGATTATAAAATGATGATGCGTCCATGAGGCAATTGTTGTGTAACGAAATTACGGGCATAGTATTCTCTCGAGACGTATATTAACGCTTACTGTAATCTAAAGACTTCTAAACAGATTCCAGATTTTTCCCCGTAGATTAAACAAACGAAACTAGAAAACTTTCAGGGAACATGCAAAACAGGAAACCGATGAAAAAGAAATTCTTCAGAAAACTTGACCTCGCTGAGTAGCTTGTATTCAATAACTAACTTCCAGAGTTGAAGAAACATTGAACTCGATTAAATGCTTTTGGCAATTTAATTCGGCTTGGTATTTCAAATAATGCTGAACTTCGACAAAAGGGTAAAATGATTCACATACTAAAGCGTTAGCTGTACAATGATTTCTTCGAATTCGATAGTTATTTTAGTTACGGGATGCAAAATGATCCACTTAAAAGCGGTATATGCCGAGTCATGAAAACCGTTTCTTAATTTAAGGAAGAAGAATTGACAACAGTCCTGAAAATATTATATATTCGTACTCTCATGTACGTCCTTCAATGCATGTCCAGTGTAGTAACTAGGTTTTTTATAAGAGCCAATGGTGAAGATAATAGTCAGCGATGATAGGAGAAAAATTGCTATCCCTCACTGATTTATCACATCTTTCCCATACCCCAATCATATTCCTCCCTCTCAATAAAACGAGAAACAGTACACACTTACTACTGAAACACGGTCATGAAATATTGGGATTTTTTTGCTACTTTTTCCTTTATTACTGGCTACTGGCGATGAAAAAAACTACAATAAATTTCAATAAAATGGCACTAGGGACATTTTTCGTTATTTTTCCCATAAAAAGTAACATTTCTGTTATATAATAACAAGGAGTAGCCTCAAAGTGGGATATTACAATCAATTGTTAGCACATTCAAATTAAGTATTGCATACATACGTTTAATAAGATATTATATTTAGAATTTTGGACACGGATTGACAAAAAACGTTTCCATCAAATTCCATTGTTACTTCCCATTCTCCGAGAGGTGTTGGTAAAATTCTTTAAACAAAGAGGCAAGTAAAATTTCTTGTTAGATAATATAAATCTAAGTTGGGGGCTAAAAATCATTCAAATCGTGCACGCAAAACAAGTCATTATGTAATTTCAATTACTCACACACTGATGAATCTTCAAGAAAAGAAATAACGGCAAATTCTGAATTAGTGACAAAATGACTGCGAAACGGTTACGAGCCAAAATATGGCAACTTTTGAGTGATAATTTGTCCTGTATAACCCACCTCACACACATTTAACCCCCTCAAAAGTATTGAGGACTACAGACCACTCGCTTTTTACAATGCCTGAAAAGCCTTATTACCGTGAATACTTTGCCCAATACGTCATCAAAATTCTCCAAGTGCATACTCCTTGTCAAAATTTACCGCGAGTTTATCACCCTTTACGGGGAAACAATGGCCGTTTTAAAATAAATTTGAAAGAGGATCAGAAGTGACCAGATACGAAAAACTTTTTCAAGCAATGTGATTTTTTCATTTGAGTTGAGACGGAAATCAGTTAATGGGAATTCACTGCTAAACGGTTCACATCCTAAAGTGAAAATTCCTTAAGCGAGTAGAAAAAGCAAAACTGGAACCACAGTGACCACTTTCTGAAAATCTCAGTTTCTACGTTCATGGCAAATAAAACTGTTAGGCCCCAAATTTTCACGTAGGTATGATACTATACGATATATAAAAAAAGAAATTCGAAGCCGCATATATTAATGAGCGAAATCGCTTTGCCTTCCAACTGTAAAATACAAGCAGACATCGAACTAATTTCCCCTTCACAGCAGGTATTATTTCGCAGATTATTACAAGACGGCTAAGGGTAATTATAACTATTTTGTTTGCCCAAGTAATGCCACACTTCTGTCCCCGACTTTCTGGTGGCGAGAAAAGAGATGGGACGGGGGCGTAATTAAACACTTGAAGTTAAAAGAGAGGAAAGGATGATGGAAGGATTTAGAAGAGGGCAAAGGGTTGGAGTGGCGGTGGGACGAAGGCTATGGGGGTGAGGTAGGAAGGAGAAATGGAACCGAGTTCATTACGACTTGCCTCCTCCTCCAAACCGCCGTCCCAAAAAACACATCATCCTCCACCCCAGCTCCTGACTCCTTGCTTTCCCCCCTTCCCCAACCCTTACTCAGGAATACCTAAAGCGCTAAGTAATTACGAGTTCCCCTTAAGCACCTGATGGCGGCAGGCGTTGGCAGGTTTGAGATCTCGCGCCTGCAGGATGTGTAATGTGAATGCGTGTATATAAATGTATGTGCAGGGCAGAGGAGCGAGGTCGCCTGGCATTTCACACGCCAGGTGGCGGCAACCGGGCTTCCGCGCTATGTTTATGGCAAACCTAGATTCCTCATGGGAAAGAACTTTAGCATCGGTCCGTTACCCTTACGCCGCACATCTGCCATGGGAAGTCGTGTAAATTGTTTCCAACGATTAATTATCTCAGTTTTTTACGTGGAAGGGGGGGCATGGAAGCATTGGATCAATCTCGGAAATCCTACCAAATATTTCTTTAATTATTATTTTAATATTGCTGTCTCACGTCTCTAAGCGTTTATGAGAGGCTAAATCAAATTTGCAGACTGCAGTATCATAAGTCTGTTTCAACAAAAATTCAACGCGAAATCCCAGTCTTTGGGCATGCTCATTACTTGCACTGTTAATTTATTCGCCAAAAAAATCGTCAAGTGAAATTGGACATGATTTGAAATGTTCAATTGTTACAACCAACGTACCCGTGCATCTCGATACTTAAAAAGGACTTGTGTTACCTGGTAATATGATTATCAGGTGAAAAACATTTAGAAAAGAGAATACGATTATCAGTGGTCTTATTTGATTCAATGCGCCTCCAAAGAACGATTTTCAGACACTTTTCAAAAGTCAATGCAAATTTTCCAATCACACTAAACTCTATAACGTTTAACTTCACGTTTCATAGTTGGTCTTACTTGGGAAATCATTGCCAGCCATATTATCCACTTCGTATGATACCTCATACTTCTTTTTTGAAGAGCATAGTGTCAATCGTAACTAATTTAACTTGTATAAATATTATTTGCATGCGTTTCTTCTGTTAGCCAAGAAGAAGGGTGCGTAAAATGAGGCAATAGCCTTTCCCGTACAAGTCCGTGAGTGATTAAATCTACAGGTAAAATTTAAAAATAAAACGTACATTTAAGCGAGAATGAAAGCTTTTATAAACATTGGCGAATAAGATTATTAAGAATGGAAAAAAGATTGACATCGGTTCGGGCCATAAAAGCACTCAGCCAGTAATGCACGACAACAGTTGTACCAGCTCTAGCTGAGCAACAAGCTCTACAGGGATTTTGCAAGGGTTTCTGGGTCAAACGACGAATTAAATGGAAAGCGGTCATCGGCCAAGGGATTAATTCTCTTCTCTCCGTGAATGGAATGGGCAGACTGAGATTAAAAATGGTGAGCCATGGGTATGGTAATGGGTGGAAGAGATAATGGCATAGTGAGGGAGAGGGTTGAGCGGAAACCGCTCTGGTCCGTTCGCGATAGGGAAAGGCTTACAAAAAAAAGAAATTAGTCGCAAAGAAATGAGAGATAGTTCCTAAATTACTTTCGCGAATGGGTTTTTTAAATCTGGGCGAGATTAAGTGTGATTTGTGGACGCACTGTGTCTAGGAAAAGGGAAATGAGATGGAAGTATTTTTTTCAAGTGGACAACGGGTACGGAGGACGAGAAAACGCTCCTAGTTATTGCAAATTAGTTTAGCTGTACAAGTTTCTGCTTTCAGCTAGCTAACCTAATTTCAATCATAATATAAGGTTCCGATAATGCAACTGAATGGCTGCTGAACTGTAAAAAGCCTTACAGGCACAACTGGGATATCAAAATAGAGTTGCGTGTGACCTGAAAACTAAGGAGCAAGGAAACCCAATTACGAAGATAGAATATATAGTTGATAAAATCTTTAGCAAATATAAGATTATTCCATAACATTTTACGGGGACTGGCTAGAGAATGGTAACTGTTAGCTACTTCAAAAACCTAATGGAGCATATTTTTTGACAAGAATAACGTACTTTAATGTATACTGGTATACATATTTACCGTTACATTGTTTCCATTTCAAAACAAATCAGAAAATATCGACTTTTTAAAAAAAAACTCAATCGGTATAATCTTAACTAAATTTGGTAGCAAAAAGTTTTCTTGGTCAATTCAAAATGAAGAGGATCAAGGATTGTGATTTCTTCTAACCGTTGCAGGCCAAGAGTGATATTTAGATACAATGGTACATCTATCCTTCTTTTTATTATATGCTCCGTCGACACTTGGAGCGTTAAATGAGGACAGTAATAATATAAGTTTTCTTTAAATAATTTCCATACCTTAGCTTGCTTTATGATGGAGCATGGTGACGCATGGCAGGCATGATTAACTCAATCTGGAATATAATGGACTCTTAGGCTTTACGCTGTAGCAAATTCAGTAAACTGATATGAAAAACGATCGACGCAAAATACCACGTATAACCTAAAAGGGTCGTTTAGCATTATTTAGCTCGCAAATGTACGTTCACGAAACTGATGCCCTATTTGCTTCGACTAAATCACAAGGACTATGAATATTTGAAAAAGGGTAAATGACAGGTAGGCCATCAGTTAACCATTGAATTGGGGAACATTTCCAAAGCAGACGAGCGCGCTCAATATTTAAGGCCTTCATTATCCTCATAGCTTAGTGAAATCGAAATTCACTATTCCGGCGAAGAGCTACGACCAAACTAACCACCTGGACTAATGCTATTATAGCAGCAGAAGGAAAAGATCGTGGGTGAAAGAAAGTATTAAAATGGGGAGCGTTTTTTCAAAGGCTACCAAGTAATTAATCTATTGTAATAAAGATTATTTTAACGATATAAATATATTAAATATTTAGAAGGACAAATTAAATGTAACGTTATTATCAATTAAAGTGTTAAATGTGCAATTTTTCCAAGCAAGAGTAAATCCAAATGACTGACAAAAAAGTGTGCTGACTACGTGACTGCTAGCGACGTAAACAATAAAATACTAATTTTCCCGCGGCCTTTCTTCTAGATGACAAATTACGCTAAGCATTAATCGAATAAACTTCATAAAAGTGTTCATAACGAAAAAATATATTATCTTGAGAGGTGGTGTGATCGTCAAGATATTTCACCATAACATCGGTTATCATAACAGGAAGGAAGCATTTTACAATTCTAAACTGTAGAAATGATGGAACGTAGCAGAGATTGGGAAGAGCATTTTCCCCTGAAATATGTTCAAAAAAGTATTCATTCGCTTATTTCAGCTAACATGTATCAAGTCATCCCGCTGTGTCATTCCAAATCCCAGAGCAATTAAATTACAATTCTAACAAATAAATACTAACACGAAATCATCGAAAAATCTGAACATCTCGCATGTGCGACCATTGAGACTTATTTTTTCTTATATTGAGTATTCTTCGGAATGAACTATACGACGGATCAACGAATGACATATTTCGACAAAGGAACTCATTAGAAATATACACTTATACTTTCAGGGTATGAGCAGGGGTGTAACGAAAAAATTTTAAATGATGACTAATTTGGGATGAATGGAAAAATTTAAAAAAATTATTTTTTACGAAAACTAATGATTTAAAAAAATTAATAATCCAATATATAACATAAATAAAAAGTAAAAAATTATTACTGTATTTTTTCGGGGAATGAGGAGGTAAAATTTTAACAAAGTACGAATACATGAAGTGAGAGACTGATGTCACGTCTTGGAGTTCACCACGCTGTTTGCTGATGAGTCACTAAATTAATTATCACTAGTTAATTTTCTTTGGATTTTTTAAAAATATTTTTCTCACAAAATTACTTAGCCTTCTCTACCCAGCTACGTCATTTATAAACTCTCTTAAACCTGGCTTATCTAAACGAAAAATTATATCTAGTCCTCGCAGTCTTCATGTAAAAATATTCCTCCAGACCACTCCTCGAAAATTCATGTAGTGGTATCCGTTATGTGCCTGGTCAATTCCGGCGATGAACGATATAAAAATAAAGCAAGAAAAACTCCGTGCACTGCTGTATTTTTTTATTACGTGTCAAAATATGACCATAGGCTTTCAGGGCCGTAGGAAATAGAGATAAACAAGCTAAACGGCCAGCGACGGAGTCGCATTATAACCGGTAATACTAGTCACATAAAAGAGACTTAACACTCTTCCGAAAAAAAGGTCGCATAAAGAACACGTGAGCAAAAATGAGAGGGGAGGGGAAGAACGATACGGACGGATGCCCGAGGAGGAGTGACTGTAAACGAACGAGAACGACAAGGAACGGAACGGTGACGCCGGGGATGAGGGAGTGAGGGAAGGAACAAGAAGGAGGAGAAATATGCGAGTGGCTCTGCGGGTGGGCGGCGCGGCGAGGGCAGGGAGGATGGAAAGAGGGAGGCGGAATGGGAGCTCGGCGACGGAGAGGGACCACTGGGGGGGGGGGATAGGGCCAGGGAGCACGGGGAAGCTCCGGCCGGAAGAGGACGGGGGTCAGCAGGGGAACAACGAGGAAAGGGAGAGGTGGTTGCGACAGTCTCGGTAAGGACTCGCGCAAGGGGAAAGGAGACAATGGCAGTTATAGCGACTAGGGGGAGGGGGCGAGAGAATGGGTGGAGAGGGGCACAAAACGGGTGGGTGGGGATGGCGATCGGGTGGATTCTGGCATAAGTAGCGGGAGAGGGGCCGAGAGAGAGAGGGAGAGGTTGGGAAGGGCATCAGTGGGGATTAATTCTCCGGTGGCTAATCCGATTTCGGGATCATAAAGACTCGCTTAGCGGCGTGAGCTCCACTCGATTCCAGTTGTGTGTCCGCGTCCCCCGTGTGTGCGAGCGGGTGTTTCCATCAGGCGATTTAGAGAAAATAAAAAATAAAACAAGGGGGCGCCATTAAACCCTTGGCGAAAAACGAAAATCGATTTCGGAGAAACGAAAGGATGGAAACAGTGGTGTTCCAGAAACCTATCCCAAAAAGTCATGATCCCCTGCATAGAAAAGCACGTTATTGGAAAACTTAAACTCAAGCCTTGGAAAAAAAAATTCTGGATGGAAAGAAAAATACCCACGGAAGGTTTTACAAAATTGTCGCTTTGATTGATAATGGATCACCTAATGCGGGGCATTGTGGACTGGATTGCGTGAGGCGGTGAGCACCGGCGCATAACAGGAAACGGCCGAGGTTTTGACGGGAAGGGAGCTTAGTGAAATACTGCAAGAACGAGGTGACGGAGATGTTCCCGGTGCTTGAAAACAAAATGTACATCCGGATTGGGCACCGAAATGGGCCGTTTAAATGTTGATACCCCCTGTACTTTTCGGTCGTCCCCATAGCTCAGAGACGTCAATAGCCTCATTTGAGCGGGATTATCGAAGGACGGAGCTCGCACCGCAAAAACCTCGGGAGGGTTAATTGAACTTAACTGGAGCCGACGGAATAACTGCCGATCAGTTGCTGAAAATCATTCTGCGGGAAGGTTCGGTGGGAAGAGGGTTGGCGTCGCGGGAGTGGCAGGAAGCAAGGGGGTCGCATACGGGGGTGTGTACCAGGTCTGCATCGCCCGACTTTGCTTCCCCTCGATCCACCCCGTCTCTTATTCCGACCACTCACCGCCGACCGACCGCTCATGATCTGATCGTTCTCAAACCACCATGCTGCGTACAATGTAAACGTGTCTTTTTTTATTATTCGCAAAGCTTACAAGGATTATCATTTTATAGAGTATAGCAAGTGATTAATTTAATAATTTACGGCCAAACTATATCCATTCTCTCCTTTCTCAAGCCGTAATCTATTGGCGAATATTTTAGCGGAGCATTAAATTGCGTATGGCTGCTGTCCTAATTAATCAATTTAAACGTCCAACCAACTTGTAAAAAATGTGGACATTGGCAATGACTGTGGTCTACGTGATAAATTAGCTGTCGTCCAAAACATTGAAACATACCACCTAATTTTACGTTAAACATTGGCCAAGTATTTTCGCCTATTAATTAGCGACCCTTTTACTTACAAAAATCAGAAATTTCACTGTACCTTAGATTTTATTTATTATATTTGCCAAGGTAAAATAATGGGAAAATTTGACAACAAAATAATTGCTAATATTAATTATACAGCTACATTTTTTGTGTTTGCTTCCACTTTTACGTTCCATTATGTATGTCCGCGTAATAGATTTAATGGATTAAGCTTTTTATTGGTGGTTAAAGACTTTTCACGAATACTCAATTGAAATAAATGGCATCTGCTGCCATCAATTTGCTGTCAATTATTGGACAAGCGCCGAAATAAATATTAATGAATACTCTTTTAAATCAGAATGTTTATGCATTTCATTATTTTTTATTCGGATAATATATTCTACATGATGGATTGGCAGCCATGTGAAATTATGGTCATAATTTAAAAGTTAAATACTGACAGGAAATAATTCGCGCATGTAATGGATGATTCATGCACCTCAAATAATCCCGTACAGAAAAAATAAAAAGCTCTGATAAAACTAAATTTTGATTCAACGCATCATATTTTTCCTACATTAAGAAAATATAGGATAAATAAATTAGCAAGATGGATGTTGGAAACCTGTGATAAAGAAAGTGAGAGTACCCTGACTATAGTTACTTTATCATATGTAATACATATGCATAATCAATATTAAACTAACTGTTATGGAAACAACAAATATTGAGAAATGAATTTCAATTTTGCTGGTAAAAAGTAGACACATTGTTCACGGAGTAAGAAAACTACCATTACTAGCGCACTTACACATAATTTCTCTCTTATTCTTCTAGCCTAAGAGTAATACTTGATATGTTTCAAACGGAATTTATCAAAGAACTTTGGACCCTGTGTCATGATATGTAAACCAGGAAAAAATCTCAACCTTTCTCGTTAAAATGGCAATCCTTCAATTGTCTATGTGACAGGTAAACATGCATGAAGGATTTGATGCTTTCCCGGTACGCGATTAAAGTGAAGTCTTCGTGGGTTTTCCCCCGGGTCACGATAGCAGCTGAAATCCTAACTCAACGGCAAACCTGGGAAGACTTCACGATACAGGTACTACTAAGATAAATTTGCCCTTGTTCAATGAAACCAGCACACACATCACCTACCTAAATCTAAGGAGGGTCCTTTTTGCTCTCCTCATCTCCACAATCGACGGCATATAGTATTCCGACCTTACATGGAATCAACCTCTACGGTGGATTGTAAATGGCTCACCGATTGCAACCAACCCGACATCAGGCAAAATTGTAACCAAGGTAATCATCCCCATTCCTCAAATCCCGAGATATAAGATTTACCGTTCTTCACCACATACAGTTCTCATCCTTCGATCCTCCCGCCAGATCCCTTCCCTCCTCCGTTCACCTCCATTTTATCCTACTGACATTTACCGCTAAAAAGAAAACAAGGCCGCATCCACGACGAAGCGCGTCTCCTACCCTACCCCATTCGGCCCCGTCGCAGCAGTGAACTCACACGAGTGCCCACAAATACTCTTGAGAAATCCTCCCTTTCGTGTGGCCCGGCCCTTCTTCTTCTTCTCCCCGTGAAATACCTCCGCTTGTCTCATCCCTCCCCGAAGGGATGTATCCTCTTAACTCCTTCCTTATACTTTCCCCCGCCAACCCTCTCGAATCTCCTTACGCTCACTCAACCCTCCCGCTCAACCTCTTCCCCTCCCGTCTCTCCTCTTTTTATTTTCTCGAATCCCATTTGGCGTGTAAATTCTTCCGGCGGCGGGGCGAAAACTTTTTCCGACACCCCTCATTCCAACCGAAAATACCATTTATTGCTCTTCCAATTCCTCGAGTTATTATTTTTGCAATAAATGCGCGGGGAAACTCAGGGAATTCAGGGCTTTTTGAAGTCCCATAAATGCGTGAGAGACCTCTTAAGGGAGGCATTTCCGAAAATATTCATTTCAACTTTTGCGTCTACTGGCTTTCCTTCAGTAGTTGAAAAAAAAACCCTCGACGTTTCACTCATGCATCAAATTATTCAGTAACTGATACATCGAGCAATAGACCTGGATGGTTTGGTTCTCAAAATGAGAACAAGCTAATTTAATTAAGGCTATCTAAATCACAAATACATTAGTGGAAACATTTTCATTTATAAGTCATGATATATTCTTGTATTAGCATAGCTATGGCTTAAATACTATTGATAAAAAGCTTGTCATGCGCTGGTAGTTTGATTAACACGATTTTATGGTTACTACTATCGGCTAAAATAATTTAAGTATTCACTATAAGAGACAGGTTGCATGAGTCACTGTAATAAAATAAAGCAACTTTTCTCATTTCTTTTAAAAATGTAATTTATATGATAGCAAGCGACAACCGAGGGCTTTCCAATGCAAAGGCAAATAATTCCTCTAGCTAACGGCATAAATATATAGATTTGTATCCTTCCAATTGAACTTGTTAAAATTGCTTCCGCTCATGTCATGATTAATCTCGGATCAAATCATTTATCATATATCTAACACGAAAATGTACGAGTGCTAAATATCAATTCAAACAGGAAGTGAAATAATGACCATGTAATGTAAAGTCAACGGAGACAAATCCAAAAATAAAGGCAAAATTATTCAATCTTAAATCAAACGGATAGAATTCAAAATTGTTATCTCAACGGTTAACTCGCATCTTCCCACCGATGATATTTTAATAGCAGGAAGAAAACGTTTAAAAATTATTTAATCTCAAAGTATGTAATATTCGCTATCAATATGAAATTGCCGAATAGATTTATCATGCAAAACGTGCGCTTGACGTTTGAAGATGCTATGAAACGGAATACCCAGGATAGCGGAGGCTATCAATCATATTAGTTTCCACGAAAGGTACTTTAAACGTCCGATTAACGTCACCTTTCGTATGGTTCGGGACAATATATATGGCTCAGAATCCGGATACAAAATGAGTTTCCTTCCATAATATTTCAAAACCACCCTCGGAGAAGTTGGACAAAGTACTACAAAACGGCACCCCTGAAGAAGAAGGACAGTTACAATGTAATGGTATGTCTGTACACAAGCGCTTTATATTGAGGATAATGCTTTAAAATAGCGTTTGAGGTCCATACTTAACGCCCGTATAGCTTGATGGAGGGCATCACATGACTGACAGGAATATGAGTAAATGCAATGAGTTGCATTCTAGGAAAATGTTTCAATATAGGCACTGATTAATCTGTTGAGAATTCAAAAATTGTATTATAAAGTAAAAGTATTCTGTCGAGAAAAAAGAAAGGTGGCGATCAATTCTCTCTAGAAGGACGTGTTTCATACTTCTAAAAGGATATGTGAAGTTTTCACATACCGTCCGAAATCTAGCTCCATTTGAGTGGCTCTGATGGAAATGACATTTTAAATGATTACCGCCATAGTTTAAGATGTATCAGATGTTAACTAAATAGATGCTGAAAACATAATAGCCCATTCGAAAGCTTGCTACAAAGGCTTGAACTATATCGCACTTAGTTGGAGTGGATTCATACATTCACTCATACACACACACACGTGGAAAACACATTCGGAATACATGCGACGTGGCAGCAGAGAAACTTGCTCCATCAACGGAATAATAGGAGATATTCGATAGGTGAAGTCCAGAAAATGTATTAATATTAATCATTAGGGTTAATTTTAATGAACCTATCGTATTTGCGACGAAGGTAAAAATTTCCTAATTCAGGAAAATGCAGATAAAAGACGGATCAATTAAAAATTGTTTTGACCGAGAAGAATACAAAAAATGTACTTGTAAATTAAATGATTATTGGCAGGAGAAGCTCGATGTAAGAATATCACATGCCACACTTAACATGTGGGAATAGTGCAAACTGTACGAGTTTAACGTTGGCATTTGAATAATTCTAACCACACTTTAAGCTGAGGGTGAAAAAGAAAATTTGTATTTACAATATTAAGATTTAATACTTCACACGACCATGGTTTCGATGATGCGCAGCATCGAAACCATGGTCGTGTGAACTATTAAATCTTTATATGGACGTGCAAAGTTTCTTTTTGACCCTCATCATGAAGAAATTCCACAAAGTTAAGCCTGACTTTGTAAGGTTTATTCATATTAAGCCGCTAGGCGAGGCTAAAGTGAGAATTGGAGTCGAATCAAGAAAACATTGTGGAAATCCCTTACCACAAGTACAATTCTTGACCCCTTAGTAGAAATTCAGTACACATAATTGTCCCTGCTGCTAGAGAAAATAATAACGCCTAAATGTATTCAAATTTCATTCTCAAACATAACCTGTTAACTCTAAAATTTGCAGGCATGATCACTTACTCTCACTCGCGGTAGAGTTATGGTCGAAGTACGGTCTTACCTGTGAAGTAAAAAAATGAATAATATTAATACAAAGGTCTTTGAAAATACTTTTTATACATAAAATGTTAGCAATGCTGAAAAAGTTTTTATTTGCAACTTGAAATAAATTAGTTTGCACTCTTATATTACAATAAAAGTAGTATTTTTAAGCAAAAATTCGCTCTTCTGAAATCCCACATAGTTACGACATGATAATTATTATTTATCTCCATTCTTAAACAAAGCAAATACTTTAACTAATGGTGAGCTAGGGTTATGGGGAAAATTTCATTCAGTAGTCTCTTTGCCATTGTCTTTCACGCATGTCTTAAGGGCTTGGAATGTAACGCGTATATTCTCACTTTCCACTATAAAATTAATCGCTGCTTCATTACCGTCCTTCCATTCTATTACACTATTATCCCGGATCGTATCGGTATATAAACAATCAAGGTTCGCTCACGGTTCATTAAACGAAAAAGATGAAGTGAACGGAAAAAACTGTGGAATCCTTGGAAATGGGAGTGGTATTCCATTTTTTCACTCCCATTCCCCATTTAGACCTTGAGGTGCCATCAAGAATCTTTTGAAAAGAATGATGGACAACGCGGTCATTTTTTTATAGATCACATGTAAAAATTGTTAACAAAGAATAACATTAGATGAAAAAAGAAACAGGAGATCCTAGAGAAGTGCCAATAAAGAGACAAGAAACGAGAAATATATCGGAGAGAGTTTGAATAATACTAAACAGAAAGTTAATTAAAAAATAATTAGGTGTGCTGGTGCAAATAAGGAGAAAACGTGGATGTAGCTATGTGATCCATCAAAAGAAAAAAATACAGAACTCGCCTCGGAACCCAAACTTCCTTGACACGAACCCTCACCCTTCCCTACCTTAATCATCCACACAACCGTATTTTTTCTCCGAAGCCAGTCATCTTGCATGCTACTGCTGCTCAAATTAGCTACCGTTCGCCTAATTCTCGCACCCTCCCTTACCCCTTCTTATATATACCTATATATGTATAAATATATTCACTCACACACACACCTATATATCCCACCGAACACGCATCTTTTCCCACTCTTCAGCACCCATCTTTCATGCCACAACCTCACCCTACGAGACCAACCCCCAAAGGTTGAAAGGAGAAGGGGAGGGGGAACGGAACGGACGAAAAACACAAAGGAAAGACACCGTCCTTTGGGGAATGCGTGAATAAATAACGCCAGGATGGCTGGTGGTGGAATGGGCGCCCTCCCTCTCACACTCCCCTCGCCCCCTCATCTCCAGGTTGTGTTTTGTTTTCCTTGGCGTTTCTACCTTAAATCTTCCGAGGTGAAGGCGAAACGGTGAGGCTAGTATATCATAGCCGGGGGTGTGACGGTGGGGAATCTTGGGACGGATGGGAGGGAGAGGGCGGCAACCCTGGGCGAGAGGGAAGTGGCGGGCTGGGAGGTTCAGGCTGGAGCAAGCAGGTTTCAAGGGAGTTGGAGAGGAGATGCGGGGGAGTCTCGGGGCAAGGAAGGTAAGAAGCGGGAGAGGCGCATCGAAGGGGTGCTTTGAACAAGTTCCCTCCAGCACGGAAGCCTGCGCTGGGTGGAGCGGTGAGGGCGCAAAGAGGTGGACAGGGGAGACCGACGGGGACGCTTGTTTAAATGAGGATGAGGAAGGGGAAGCGGAATGGTTTGGAAAAGCCTCGAACCGTTCCTCATCACCCTGTCCGCCGTCCCATTCAGGCCCGTGGGGTGCTTCAACAAAGTTGTCTCCCTTTCCTCCATCCGAAATGCCCCTCCCCTCGCCGTTGTTGCTTGAGAGAGCGTGCGAATAGAATATACGGCAATCTAAACGCATGTCCCTCGTGAAAGACGAGCCCTGGACGATATTTACACCGATTAAAAATGCAAATGCTCCCCCATTGAGAGGAATAACGGACGACAGAGAATTTTTGATGTGTTTATGGGCTCACCCTTGTCATGTTGTCCCATTGTGTGGTCCGGGCTCCTGCTGGACCAACACAATCAGCGATAACACGAGCGGGAGCGATGACAAAGAGCAGATTAAAAAATCATTATTATTTCTATTTGGCCGTTGCGGACCGGCCGAGTAATGATCATCTCCACATATAAGGGAAGAAATAAATTAAGTTGCCCGTTCCTTTCTTCACGTGGGTCACGAGGATGGCAGTAAATAGTAGCTTTTTTTTTCGTCAAAGGGAATACAATGTATCTCAAAAACTATGGGTCTTTCCTCTTCGTAGTTCCACGTATACCTAAGAGATGGCAATGCGCTCAAGAGTTCTACTTTTCTTAGTTCCAAGCAATATGAGAAGAGAAATTATTCTACTGTAAACGATCTTGGTGTTTAAGTATTTTCATGTCAATACGTATCGCTGTTACCACTGCTTCAACCATTATCATCTCATCTAATTAAAGAAGTTAAAAAGTAAACCAGCATTACTTCTCTCTTTGGAAACGAGCGAAATTATTAGCAGATATTGAATGCATTTCTTATGTTCATCAGGGAGCATGATATAATAAATTATATTCGCATGAGAATGGTGGCATAATAATTAATGTTGTAGCAAAAGTAAAAGAGAATATTCAAATATTAATTGAACAGATATGTTGGTGAAGTAAAGTTTTAAATTAACTGTAATAGTCAATTATGGGCATGTGTAATATTTCCTTACTATAATAGATACAAATCTACCTCTGAAAAAAGTAATGGTCTGAGTTAGAGATAAGCCAAATTTGAACTTAAAACAAAGCTGATACGAAAGTATCAGTAAAATAAAAATAGTTTTCACTGTCGCTACTTTCATTATTTCTGCTCTATTTCAATCCTCAAAACTGGGAGGCACACTTAAAATACTGACAATTGTAGCCAATCAATTTTCAATACAATTAACTTCTGAATTAAAATATAACGCGGTTTGGATTCACTCACAGATCGAAGACGAAATTAAAGACTTGAATAAACTAGAATCAGATCGCTTTTGTGACCATGTTAAAAATATATATATATATATATTTATTGTAGAACCGGCATTTCCCCGCTAGTAAGGTTTCCCCACTAAAGGTTCATTTTGCCCACCAATGATCAGAGATAACTGACACGGAAGGCAGATAAATTTTATTTTTATTTTATTTCCATGCATATATACCCGGCAAGGGTATATATACATGTAAACCGCTAGGGTGTGTGGCAGGGGGTGAATGCACACCGGAATAATTTTACCCAAACATGACCCTACCGCGGTCGGACAATGTTATTATGATCCCCTATTGTTCATGGAAAAAATGACATCTTAAATCTTTCTGTTCCATACTTATTAATTAAAAAGCACAAGTTGCGTCTCGCAGGATCTACCTTTTCGGAAACCGTGCTGATTTTTCATTAATAACTTCTGATTATCGAGGTGTCTCACGATCGAACTAGCAACTATTATGTTCCATAATCTTAAACGAAATGGATAGGAGGGAAATAGGTATGTAATTGCTCGGTTCCTCCATGTCTCATTTTTTAAATATTGGTGGTACGTTAGCCGTTTTCCAATCTCTGGGAACCTTGAGATATACCAGCGACTCTTAAATATTATTTCTAGATACGGCGCAATTTCCGAAGCTAGATCCTTAAATGTACGAGCGGTTATTTCATTGGGCCCGGTGGATTTATGAGGCTTGATATTTTTCAGCAAACGTTGTATTCCATCATATGAGACTTCAATTTTGAGCACGATTTGGTAAGCTATCGGAGGCATTCGGTGATATATTGGTGAATACGCTTTGAAAGAAGGAATTTAATTGGTTTGGTTTGTACCAAATTGGTTTAGTTTGTACCAAATAAACTAATAATTCCTGTTATTTATAATAGCTATCCTATCACAGCGTAGTATTTAAAACTATTACCAGTTGCTGTATTGCACATAAGTTCTTCATAAAATTTTTTTTTTCGCCGTTGGCATTGCTTAACCTCTCCGTTTGACCCCAACGCTTTAGTAAGAAGTCATTTTGATGATGTATGTCTGGTGAGTAATCAACCTCAGTCACACACCCTAAAAGGTGGTAGGGTATAATATTCACATCGATAAATTCATAGATCGATGGAATCGACACGGTAACCGAAAATACCTTTTGAGATACTATATATTCAGCAACGACCATGTTCTTCTCTCAAATTAAATGTGGCTGATAACCATTATGATTTCGCTTTCGCAAGCAATTTGACATCATACAAATGATGAATGGAATGTTCAAAACTGTTTGCCATGCTGCGATAGTCTTATTTTTGGCTCAAGGAAAAACTTAACTGATACAAAATCTGTGCCCTTCTTTATTCTCAGTCTTCAATTCTCACCAAAGTTATATGTAACAATCCACACTTCTAGCGACCGCAATGTTGGAGATGCAGCTTCCGCATGGTCCTCATTTGCACAGATATTCTAATATGCCATCCCTGTCTTTGCGATTAATAAGGCATGACTCCCTTTGGAAGAGGTGATAATTTCTGACCGCAGGCGAAGGTAACAAGTGATGTAAACCAGAGCATGAAGTTGTGTTTGCGATGGCAAAAAAGGGAGCTTCAAGTGTAAATTAAAACTCCCAACCAAACACTAAGAGTATCACGTAAAAATAATCGAAAACACGAAATAATGAAGTTCAACTGAATCCCGATACTTCATATGGCAATAAATGGACATGATATGCACAATTAAAATATAAAAGTTAATTTATAAAACCACAACTACAACAGATCATTAAAATATAAAAATTCATACATTTCCCTCCCCTTAAGCTTTTCTTGCTTGCTAAACAAGTACTCTGGCGTCTTACGTCCAGAAATATGCACTTGAGAAACCCTGAAAGTAATGGATTCCCAACTACTTACCGTTAATCCAGCAACAATATTTACATGACAAGGTCAAACAGAAAACACCATGTCTTACTCTTACATGATTGACATTATTCAAGTAGAAATCTATTCATCTCTTACGGTAATTTTTATTTAATAGAAGAAAAACTTTGGAAATAATGAGTGCTTCGACCTCTATCAGTAAGGAAGAACTCATTTTTTGCAGAAGACGCAAGAGGGACTTTAATTCCTCGTAAAATATTTACCACATGACACAGGATACCAATGAATCCCAACCATAATGAACCAACGTCACACGAGACAAGTTGCAAGAAAAACCTTTATGGAGGAATAAATGAGGTATGAAGGACGAAAAAAAGTTATTCTCTGATTTTTCATTTGCACCATACGTACATTGTTCCGTTTTGCATAGAATGAAACAAAAACAAAGAGTCGCTTCTTGTTCTATCTCAAAAAGTGTCATTTCTCATTTCTTCTATGCTACTCGGTGCATGTAGCATGTCTGTGACATCTGGCGAGTTGAAACGCCGGCCGCCGTTGCCTTGGTGACGGACCTAACAAAGGGGAAGGAACCAATCATCCGCGCTCTCCCTAATGGCGTGTGGACAGAGCGGCCATAGAAGGAGAGGAAAAAGGAACAACGCAGGAGTAGGATATTCAAACCTCGACACGCTGCAATGGAATAGCCGGAATTTTGAGGTGACAACACGGAAAAAAAAGAGCGAAAGGGAGTGAGAGAGCGCACAGGGAAAAAGTTTGAAGATTCGGAAAACAAAATATCATAGGGTATATTTAAACTTGAAGTAGAAAGTTACACGTATCTTGCTTCGGAAATCTGCAAATCATTTTTTAACGATAACAAACGCAAACAGAAATTATTTAATTGACAAAATATCTTATCACAGATAATGAAAAAGACTGTTTACGAGAATTTTCTTTCCTTACTAAACAAAGCTAGATAAAATTTTTCGTAAAGATTTTAACGACATATTTACCGTTAACTTCTTCATATTCTGACAAAAATAACTGCGATAAATGGAATTCAATTACACGATAAGAACTGACGCAAGTTTTATCACCTTATTTATTCAGGAAAATATTATTTAATGAAATAGTATATAGTTTCAAATAAGTTTTAGTGTGGATTATGCAAGCACGCATCCTTAATATTTTACTTCAAATGAGTATTCACACAGTTTTCATTTCTACCTAAACCACCAACGACCTTAAGTAATCAGTTTTGTCCTCCCCCCGTAAGCTCGTATTCCCCTCTTCTTAGCCCTCGTTTATTTTTCCGTCCTTACGCCCATTTCACATCCACGCCCGACGGTTCTGTCTACACACCTAACCGATCATCACATTACCACAACTCTCCATCAAGGTTAAGTTTTGAACACCTCCGCAGTGCATCCCTCTACAAAACATTGATGATTTTTTTATACCCAGGCGGTGCCGTGGTCTCTTCCCCAAACCCGTTCGTACACTGAAGATTCAAAGCTTATTGGCAAACATGGGCTTGGGAGAGAAACTACGCGTAAAATAAATACTCGTCCCCCACTTCTCTCTTTCCCAATCCAAGGGGAGAAGACATATTTTCAAATAATCCACCGTATGCTCCGCCCTTTCTCGCCTTCCAAGACTTCATCCAGCGAACCTCCGACTCCCCACAACCGCTCTATCATTACGCACCCTACCCTCCCACTAACACTCCTCCGCCCAACTTCAATCCGAGCCCTTTACTCTCCCTCTCCCCTTCGACACAGCCTTCGGCGGTGATTACATGTGTACACAGCTGCTGCGTCCTCCGGTATATAAAGGGAGGAAAGTGTGTATGAGGTCGTGGGAGGTTTAGAAGGGGTTGTGGGGGAGGGGTAAGGGCTGTGAGGGAGTTAGGGGAGTTCGAAGAACGAGAGAGAGTGGAAGAGTTCAGCAAGTGGGTTGGAAGCAAAGGAGGGAGAGAGAGGACGGGAGCGGGGAAGAGTGAAGGGATGTGGGATTGTGAATGGTCAAAGTCGTCAGATACCGGTTGCCACTCTTAGGGGCGGAGGAAGTGGCGGGGCAGAAGGGGGTCGTACGCATACGGACCACCACGGCGGAAGGAACAGGAGAGATGAAGCGAGTAGACTGGGATTTATGGGAGTTAGGTTTTAGAAGGAATTATAGGCGCCTGAGATTAATGGAGACGTGGAGAAAAAGGAATTGTGCCCGTATGTTTGTGCCTTACACACAAACACATTGCTCCCGGCATGATATCCTTCTCCTTTGAGCATGCGAGGTCAGGTCAGACTGTCAAGGCGTAGCGTGCACCTTGCTCCCTTTATGAATGTAAACTGGAATTAATACAGCGTAGCGTCAAGGAGGATGAACTGCAGGAATCTGTGATTAATTAACATTAAGTTCTATTACATTAGGTAGAATGAATCACTGAAAGGAAATGAGACATTCAGATTAAGATTGAATTCTCATTCGAAGAGTGATCTTTTGTGCAGTTAAGGAATATAATTTATGGGAAAGTATACTCTAAGCAAACCATTAGTTAAATATATAATATAATACCATGTCGCATGCATAAAGCGTTTCCCCGACCAGAGCGGCAGGCTATTCACATATTTTTGCATCTCAGTGGACTCATTCCTGAGGTAAATAAAAATTTCTCTCAGGTAAACAAGAGATCTTTAAAATCATTCTTTTTCATTACTATCAAAAGATATCCAGAGAGTTTCAATCTTAAAAAGTTGAATGCAACAGGATGTACGAGGCTAGTAATTCCAAATCCTTGGTTGCTTATAAAAGACGACGGTAGAGAACGTGGGCATAGATAAACAGTACAGCAAACAATTCGTGAGGGAACACTTTGTCTCTCTGAGCCAAATGAAAAAGTAAACATTCAATCCAGCCTGGAAGACATGGCGGAGACTCAATCGACAATACCGCTTATGGCTCTTACGTGGAATTTCTCGCAGGGGCAACTAAATCTCCTCTCTCCTGCCACACGTCTACCGACGTATTTACACGTAGGTTTGCACCTCCGGCCTCAATCCACTTGAGACTCGAGGAAAAATTGGCGAACAATCAGAACGACTACAACCTGTGGTCGCACTCAAGGTATGTGGCAATTGAAACCCACGACTAAATTGAAAGAACAAGCTATGGATTGTTCTGAAAATAAAAATAAGAAAAAATTATCTCGACCATGAAAGATTCTCACTCCTCCGATGTTTCCGGAGTCTCTCGTCTTTTCACACCATTACTACCATCTTCCTTACCTAACTCACTTCTTCTTTTTACATCTCGCATTGCTCTCGTCTCTTCCGCTCAACCCTTTCCGTATTTCCGACATCACCCCAAGGCAGTCTCATATCCTGTAACCTCAGTTTACCACGCTACTCCAATCCTCTTATCCTACTAAGCCTTCTTTCCCCAGACTTGATTACCCCAACCTTTCCACCTACCGTCCTTCTCGTATAACTCGAAGTACTCGTGTAAGAACAGGAGGTTTAGGGTTGTTTGTTACCCCGACACTTTCGTTAAGATATTTTAAAATTCTGAGGAGGACTGCACGGACAGCGGTAATAGATTGACTGCTGATTGACTATCAACCACGGAATTTGTAAAAAGAATGGCACATTCAGGAGAGGATTCACCCGATGGGAAGATTTACCTGTAGGCAAAACTTTATACGTTAAGGCCTTCGTGAAATTTCCTTTCCATTCATTTCAGGTTACTTTAGATCTCCCATGACAAAGCAATTTATCTTCGTGAACCCGACATACTTGTGCATTCAATCTACGTTGTTCGCGCGAGGAAAGGTTTTCGACGAACGTAAGGTGAAAATGCTTATAAGAAGGCGGGTAACCAAATATTCCTCCATGCCTAAAACAGGCCAGTAGGAGAATTAAAAAGGATAAAAACCGTTTAGTTACGTTATCTCTGGCAAAATTATCACTACATCCACTTAATCTAGATGTACATACAACCTCTTCGGATAAATTCTGAGAAATAATTACCAAAATATTTGGGAGGTTTCAATCTAAAGCAGAGGAACGTCAACAAAATCTCACAATTTCATCACAACTATAACACTTGAGTTCCAAAATGTTTGAAAAAGATTATTTTACACTACGGTAATTGCCAATTCAGTGATTACACTTTACTACTTCAATAATTGCCCTTTAAATTACAAACATTAAAATAATACACAAAATCATTTAATTCTAAACAATGATATAGCTTAATTTCTACACTAATGGAATCTAGAACAGATTTCTTCCACAAATACATTATATGAGCATACCCTATTTTTAATTCACGTAGTAAAATTACTTAAAGCCATATAAGATCAACACTATATTAAAAATGTTTATTTTTAAACATACGCTTATCATTATTCTTCGACAAGGTGTATTTTCCATTCTCATGAACACAAAAGCTCAATATATTATACAAGCTGAGAAAGAAACAAATAATGTTCACAAAAATGCGAAAAAGGAAACAAAAGACGCCAACGAATTGAAACACGCTAATAGTATAGTGCTTATCAGCTGCTGACGTAATGTCATAGCGTGAAATTGCGATGCGTACTTTCCTATTCCACGACCTTAAAATTGATATTACAACTTCCTTTAAACTGGACACATTTCGAAGAATACATTAAACACAGTACATACAATGGCATGGACATCAGACATCACAATAAAAATCTGACATTATCACAAATTATCTCATTTCTCAGCTTGTAATCCCTTTCATTTACTCCTAACTTCGCCAAATCCCCACGAGCACATTTCAGACGCTTCAAAAGACCAACTCCACTGAATCAGAGCTGGGAAAGAACTTAGGCTTGGTTTCTAAGACCATCGAAAGCGCTTTGAAACATTTCCACAGGCTATTTATGTAGAGCAATACCTAACCTGAAGGTCGAACCATTCTTCTTCAACATCAAGCCTATCGCCTGCACCATTGTCTTTTCCACCCTTCCCCAGCCATCCTTTTCTCCAACAGATTCATTTTCTAACTTTCTGCTGAGGCCCTTTCTCAAAAGCTCCTCCCACTGACTTTCCAGAATTCCCGAAATTAAACCAATGTCATAAGCAGTACAATGTTAATACCCTCTCTATTCTGCGGTTCTCTAATTTATGTTGCCGCCCTCGCTGTTGCCTTTCTCCATAAGTATAGTGGCTTGTTCTTGTTCCTTCGGAGAGAGAGAATGAGAATGGAATTCAGCAGGACAATTGTCTTTTTCGTACATTTTTAAATAACATATTTCTCTCTTAACTCAGGGCAAGAAGCCTTTATCCTCATGAACTACTATTCCTACCCTTGCTGCTTTTTCATAGCGTGACAAAGTTTTTGAAAAGTAGGAGCTAAGGCACTTTCACCAATTTCAACATTTCGTGATTTCGGGAAAAAAATGTACATCATTGCACTCGTATTATCAACTCCATAGGTTATCAACTGTATACATTTAAATTTTGATTGTTTACGACAATAATTGGACATCCTTCAAGACTCGTCGATATGTATTGTAGGAGTAGAAATAACTTGTGCATCTCACTACCTAAGCCTTCAAATACGCGTCCAAATGCTAAACCCCCATCTCTAGAATTCTTCAGAAATGTCTGAACTTCCTCCCAATGCAAATTACCCGCGAAAAACAACCAATGAAAAAAATACCAATCTTTTCGTGACATTCATGCCATTGAGAATACTCCACGTACGGAGATCATTGCACATCTTAAAGATGAAATGAAAGGTGCCATCTCAATACTTTCGGAAGTACATAGAGAATTCTTCCAGATAAGAAGATTTGGCGCTGTATGGGATAATTGCAAAATCAAGAAGGTTTGGGAATGCCTGAAGAGCAACAAAGAACGTACTCGTAGCCTAATGCTTTTTTATCAATCTACGTATGGAAAATCAAATAAGTACATATTTTCGAATAATACCAGTATATTTGCAGCCATGTTTCTCCAATGCGCAACGGTTAATAATTAGTCTGCACTTTAAACCATTGTAATCCTTCTCCTTATAACCCTTACATTCCAAAGATACTTGAAACCCTTAGCATTTGCTGTTGGGTGACTTGAAAGATGCACCCATAGAAAATATGACACGACTTCGCATTTTTGGATACCATCCTAAGATAGAACCAGCCATTAAAATGGAGGCATGAACTTCGACTTCCTTCTGCCATCACCATCCCCTGACTACTCACTCTCTCAACCGCATTTACGTTCCCTCAACTCTAATTTCCATTTCCTCTCACTTCCCTTTCTCTACCCTTGCGTCCTTACTTAGAATTTCCTTGAACTGCTCGACTTTGCCTCTCCCGATGCGGTAGGAACCAGACGCGGAATCTGTCTGCGGGAGTCGTCGGGAATTTTATGGCCGAGGAGCGTTATTTTCCCCTTCGCTTTTCCGCATCCTTACCACTAAACATCGCTCCCTTTGGCTTCTTGAAATGGATAGAAGAGGCCTCGAAAATTGAAAGGGGACAAGGGTAAAGGCGAAAGGGAGGCGACATACATATGACAACGGCAAGAGGAAAGCGGAGAGGACAGGACTTGGGCCAGGGAGTCATAACAGACACGCCCGTTTTTAATATTGCGCATCACTGGGGAAATTGAATCTCATCATTTTCTCCCTCAAAGTCAACCTCATCATTTTCATTTCATTTCCACGTTTTTATAACCTCCTTAAGAACGAGCTGATAACAGTGTAAACCAGTCGGGTTTTACTTCGCTAGGGGACAGATTTATTGTCAAAAGAGTACACCGAACACAGAGAACAAAAGGCGAGAGGTGGAGTACCTATTCTTTCTGGTCCAAGATTTTCTTCAGAAATGATTAGATGAATAAGACTTTAAATTCGTTTCTCCTGAGATTTCATTTTTCTTCAGAGTATCGTCCTAAAATGCGCAACTTAGCTAATTTATCATTATATCATATTAACTAGAGGAAGCTTAGAGGGTCATTACCAACTTCCTTTATCAATCATTCAAAGTTTTAACGCTTTTAATGGCTCTCGATGACCATTTAATTCATGCAATAGGGCACTTTAATTAAATATTATCCTAATGATTACATAAACGTTACATGGCGTTTACCTGTGATTAACTTACATTAATGTGTGGAAAATCAATCACATTTAATGCTCATGCATTTCTGAAATAATAGAACCAACGAACAACTGTCGTATAGAAAAAAATCACCCCAATATTCGAAAATAACATTTATCTTAAATGGTAGTAGATTAAGGTAACTAAATTAAATGACCGAGAGCGTTCGTGACAACTGCTTTAAAGTCTAGAAAGCCAATAAATCCGCACGCTTGTTTTACCAGTATCTTTATCGGTATACACGACTCCAACTTCTCCTCAAACGTGTGTTTATCTAGTTCGTTAATCAATGACACATGATCGAAATGACCCTTCCCGAAACTAATGCGATCCGTGGCGAAAATAAAATCACCACTAATCGTTCCGTTGCGTGGCATAGACAGGACTGCAATAAAATATACCTCGGTGACATCATCGACGCACGAACTTCCTAAGATCCACCAAGGAACGATGGGGGAAGAAGGTCTGGAAGGAAAATTTCTAAAAGTACGCACCTAAGACCTAATGCGTATAACCTAGGACATGGATATTATGAAAAAATATCGAACTGAACGAATCAGTATTCCACCCATTTTGTGTGTACATCATGAGCGTGAAAAGCATCAAGCTTTCGAGGCATATTGGACTGCAAAAAGATAAGCTGAAAATGAAAAAAAAACCCAAAAATTTCCAGAAAACGTCCTAGAAGTTTGAAACCTCGGAATGAATTATTTGAGCAGTTTTCTTTTAATATCATTTAAATTGATTAATTTGGAAGAACGGAAATAATCACCACCAAAAATGATATAATGGCATTGTACCCAGAACAGCAAACCCATCAAATATTTACAAAGGATGAAAAACTTATGTCAATCCAATTTTATGTCATTACAAATAAAGAGGTACTTTCAGAAAAAAGTCTCCGAGGATTTTTCACAAGCAAGGTGTAAACAAACCAAAGAATGGAATGAAGTTGGATACGCGAAACGAAAGGGTTCAAAGTTAGGAAGTCATTTTGTTACCCAGCTATCATCATGAATTAGGTATTCTGAAAGATATGGCAAATGACAATTTTGAGAGCAACAAGGCTAATGAATTGCTTTTTCGAGTGCGCAATACAACTCGATTTACTCAAAGATGGCAGGGGGGCTCGTTCCTCGACGAAGACTGAAATATACTTCGTTAATTCAATAAAAGTATTTATTGAAATAAAATTGATGAACTTCTTGTATATCGAGAACCAAAATAAGGCAATAGTCAACTCTCAGTACCCATAACAGCTCTAATATACCTTAAGAGTGTGACACATAGTACACAAACGAAATCAATTTAAACCTTTTAAGAAATCGCTGCATGTATGAATCAGAAAAATACTTTTATATTCAGATAGGATAAAGAAAGTAGGATATATTTTAAGGCAGGAAGTCAGAAGTGACGGCGTTGTAGAGCGGGAAGGGGAAGATTGGATATTATTAGAGACGACTGCGTTATATGAGACCTATTTTAAGCAAGAGAGAGGGAGAACGCTTCAAAATATATTTCCGTATTTATACACGCACACGCGCTTAACGTGCGTATTTAACCTTGCTTCCGTGCTCAAACACGCACCCGTGCCCACCTCCCTGTCACGTGCGGCACGTGTTTCTTCCTCTGACGAAACAGTCACGTGGGTCCTGCTACTAATGTCCGTCACGAGGAACTTAAGTGTGTAGAGAGTTTTTTTTTCGGCTTCTTCTTCGTTATCTTTTTTAAACTGCCAAGATTGGGTCGAATGAGAGGAGATAAATGAGGGAGAGAGGCTATGAGAGTCTTTTTGGCGGCTAACACCATAGCTTACAGGAGTCATGAGATTTCAACCTTGGACTATATTATAGCTGAATATTTAAAGCTCTACTAGGCGGATAGCATTTTTCGCATATCTTCGGAACGTAGAAAATGCTTGATCAATTGTGAGATAAATCTTTGAAAAACGTTTCTGGTAGTCGAAATTTAGCAACGAAGACTTATGTCATTAGATTAGAACAATACACTTTAATTGCTGAATTTCAATTGAAGAAAACGTGACTGAAGTACAAAAATCTGTAAAGGACTTTCATGAAACCAATTAAATTTTATTTCAATGCACAACAAACGCTCCTATACGAATTTTTTCTATACGAATTTATACGTTTTTATGCCATAGAAATTATTCTTAGACTTGTATATTGAAATTTTCAAAAGTTAACACTAACAAAACAAACACTGTTTCCCAATTATGGGAATTATTATTTAAGGAAACTCTTCTTCTTGCTCTCGATGTGTCGTCACCACCCGAATATTTCGAGAGATAATTGAAAGAAGGACAAAACTTATATTATTCGTGCTGAGGTAACGAAGGTAAAGGCTGCTGTTTGCCATGCGCATCTATGATCTGTAAGTGGACTTTCTAGCGAGCTCAAGGACGAGAATCTTCTCTTCAATGGCAGGCATACACCTAACTCGAAGTAAACCTCCCAGCAGTTGAGGAGAAGGCGCCGAAAGAAGTGCTTCCTGAACCTTAGAATGATGATGGCTGCCGTGATTACGGGGCATTGAAAAACTTTATGCACGCCTGAATATAAACCATATACTGAAGGGCAGAGTGGTCTTGGCAGAACATACAGAAGAGTCATAAAGATAGTTCTGGGGAAAGAAGACGGAGAGGAAATAAAAATGAAATGTTTTCCAAGGAATGTGGTACTAGGCGTGCAGGGTCGCAATTAATGAGTTAGGCAGGCTCACTGCCTGTCATGAGTTGTCATTTGAATGAAAAGAAGGCAGCTATTAGATATAATCGAAAATATGTTGCCGATTAACGTTACGCGTGAAACGGCAGTAAATCAGGCATTGAACAAATGAATGTACTAGATTTCTTCAGAAGTTAACGGGCTAATGAATACCTACACCAATCAATTTCATGTAACGCTAAAAGAAAAGGTCATTGACAGAGAGTTGACATTATCAATTTCACTGAGCAAAAAATGATAGCCACCAGCTAAATATCAGCTTCAGCTAAATATAACACTTTTGAGACTACCGATATTAGAAACCATGGCTACCACAAATTATAAATCATCATTAGGAAGTGGAGCGTCAATTCACTTTGCAAGGCACAAGTTCATGTCGAAAGAAGTCTAAAATGTAAATTTCCTCCTCGTAAAATAAGCAATCCAGAGCCGTACTTGTATTGGCTCCTAACCTCCTAACCCTCTCATTGGCTCGCACCCTTGGATGGATGGACATGCATCCACCTTACGAGACGCGGAGGTTCCAAAGAAATAAAGATCGGTTGGCCATGAGAGAAAGAGAGAGAGAGATTGTGCTGGTCCGAACGGATGGGGAAGAGGAGGTGCGTAGGAAGAAGGTATGAAGGAAAGAGGGAGGAATGAAGAGATTTGAGTGGCGCAGGGAGTGCTGCTTCCAATGACTAGCCGGGTGGGTGGGAATGCTTTGAGCGAAGCGGGTGAGGGAGGGAGCTGGAAGGAATTCCGAGGTGGGGGTGAATAGGCAGGAAGGGTTTGGGCGAAAGGGAGTGTATTTTTTCTGAGCGAAGAACCGAGATCGAAAGAAGGCCCCGACGTCACAGGGATGCTGACGTCATCGGGGGACTCACGAGCTCACGCACGCGCGACAGCCAGCAGCGTGCGCTCTTTCATCTGTCGGAGATCGTTCCCCGTCCCATGCGCTCCCCTACCCTCTCTCTCCCACCCCAGTTCCTTCGATGCCCGCCCTCCTGCTCCCCTTTCCCGCCCCCGCTCTTCCTCCCCTTAGCGTACCACCCGGTTTCCTCGACCGCATACGAAACTCCCCTGCCAAGCCACGCTCCACCCCATCCCTCCACGCTTCTTTCCCTATATTTTTATGCAAAAAAATCTCTTTCCTCAGAACGCGGCGAGTCCTTCCTTCTCCTTCCCCTTCCACCACCCTTCAAATCTCCCTCTCCTCTCCCCACGTCCCTTAAACTCCCTTCCCTCTCTATCCACTCATACATCTGTCATATCGCGTTCCCCCTTCCGACCCCTACCCAAACTCCCCCCTTCCACACTCCAGCTCAACCGTTCCACGTCCTTTCATGACATTTTTTTATTTTTTTAAATCTGAAAAAAAATGTTTCGGGCCCAAAAAAAACCTTCCCTTCCCGTGGTTCTCGTCTATTCAACCCCCTCCACTCCCTCAGTCCGCCCATCTCAATACAGATCCCTCATACCGCCCCACCAATCCTTAAGTTCTTACCCCTTGTTTCCGCCCTTTCTGGTTTTGCTTCGTGTTTCTCAAAGAAAAACCCAGCTCCTCCTCTTAATCGTTATTGATCTCTGTCGATTTTTATTGAGTAAATGCTATAAATGGAGCGAGATGGTATCTATTCGACCGATGCCGTGCTTTAGGACAAGAAAATGTGAAATGAATGCTCGATAATTTCACTGAGCAATTTTCTGTTTCCTTGATGACTCTACATTTTGCACCTATAGTGCTTCAATATCCATGTACTTTTCCTCTAAATATGGATATAGTTTTCAAGGTGGTAATTATACCGATGATTCTGCATCGCGAAATAGATTTCATTTAGTTTAAATAGTAGCCCCTATTTCAGATCTATTTCGCTGGATCATTATCAACCAAAAAGATTATCTTTGTACATTTAGGCCCTATAGGAGATCTGTTTTATCTCTGTTGAGAGTCGGCCATTGGTTTGTTTAGGCTAAATAGAGAAGTATTCAAATTTAATCATAATTTAAGATAATTATCGTGAGACGAAGAATCAGAAAAGACAAGGTCTGAAGTGAATTCAGTAAGGTGGGAGTGAATTTGATCAGATAAGTAAGAATTTCTAGGGACATGAGACTGCTGAATAATTATTGTCAAATTACAAAATGATAAATAATACGACAAAATGAAAATTATCTACTAAATAAAGGTCAACTTTTACTCTCGCTCAAAACCTATGTAAATCGATGAAGGGAAATAATAACGCAATGACGTGGAGGGTGATACGAATGATGAAAGTTATCACCTCTCAGGCACTAACACAACCAATCATTTAACGTTTAGTGAATCCAATAATACACACCGCCCCTCGCGGAGTCCCGAAGACTACAAAGTTCTTACTCGAAGAGGAAAATGAGAACCTTCCCGGAGCACATCCGCCATTTCTCCAGGTAAATGTCAGAAATTTATGGGGCGTAAAAGTTTTCTCTATCGCAAAGTTCATTCAAGTCACCGCACCCACCAGTAACACCTACTTTATTTTTTTTATTCCCCCCCTCGAAAATATCAACTGGTTCAAGGGGTGTCAAATTTTTCTGACAATTGCCCCACCTTATGTCATGTGCTTTTATATTTTCATCTCCCATATCATCTTGCGTCACATAAGATCGACAGCATTATATCTTTTCAGGAAATCACTGAGGCCACTCAACTTCTGTTCTGCTTCGTACAGCATTAGAGCAAGAGTTAGTTAAATTATTTTACAGCCAAACTCTAAAACAAGACTATATGCTTGGTATTTTATTTTAATTTCTTTTTAGAAGCGAAAAAATTTATAAATCCTTTTTCAAGATTATTGGCTATCAAAATTATTCTTTCAGGATATTCGCCTCCCACAAGCACCAACCAACCAGCACAAATCATTATTCATTTCCATCCCCACCCACCATCACGCTCCGAAAATTTAAAAGATACCATTTTTTATTATTTCCATTTACGTCTTCTTAATGCAAATCCAAAATAAACTAATATTTTTTTTGAATCTCTACATCCGGTCTTTATCCTAAACGGCCGTGGATGAAATCGATTAGGCACCAGAGAATAGAGAGTGAAGAACCACCCACACGCCCAAAACTCCTCTCCTCCCTATAATGGTGTCACGAAATGATCCCCTTGGCAAAGAATAATGCTACATATCCCTCAAATTACATACTTCCCGCATTATTCTTGGCTTGCTTGCGAAGATGTATACACTCATACAACCCTTGTGCCCAAAGTTTCCCCAATCCTGACCTTACCGGTGTTAATGCCTCCAGCTCGTCTCTCGCTTAATAGCCTGCCCTGCTTTAATGGCCATACTCATCGTTTTTCACACCTCCATCCTTTGGAAAAGTGTATTCCTTTACAAAGGGAATTCCCGTCCCTTGATATGCCATCACGCTTCTTCTGAGTAAGTGGAAAATATATCTTTAAGCTAAATAGTATCGTTGGTTTTCTACACCGGGAGAATCGCACTCAAAATAAATGAACTTTTTTTGCCATTTACTGTCGTACGAAATGCTCATGGCACCTGATAGGGACCCCCTATACTTAACGTCTGGTAGTACCAAAACAGTTTCGTGTTTCCACGACAAATCTTTTTAATGCCACAATAATATACGTCGAGCTATCTCCTGTACACAAGACCCCCGTTGATCACCCGCCTCAATCTTATACCTCTTTTTCCATGCTCCGCTTTTAAAAAGATTTAGATACACTGCCAAACCTACACACAGGCACTCTAGCCACTCCATTCCCTCTCAGTTCCCTTCCTCCCTCCACCCCACTCGCCGACCGTTCCCCCTTGCCTCAGTCCAAACACCTGCTCCTCATTTTAACGTCCCTTTCTTGTGCTCTCCTATCCTATCGCCGTTGCTTTCTCCCCATTCCTCGACCCATTCCACCAGCCTCGACCCATTCCTTAAATCCCCGCCAAAAATCCCCACCCACGTTCCTGCTCCCTCTTCCTTCTAAACCCCAGTACCATTCGTCCGTTCTCCTCTTCTCTATCGCGCCAACACTTTCCCTTCCCTAGCCCCCTCGCAGCTCCCACAATTATCATTTCCCCTGCCGGTTGCTCTCATTTCCTTTCAACTATACTCCCACATCATTAACCCAATACGCGGAATTTTTCTTCACTCCTTTGCAACCCATTCCCGCCCTTGATTATTTCTTCCTTCTATCATACGTTTTTCCATCATCCTCACGCCTTATGCAATACTTTTTTTTAACGTTACTGCCCTCACATTTTGTTTCTATTCGTTCTATAAGGAGTTATCATTTTCCTGTCTCTTCCCTACCCCAGCTCCGTTTATCTACTCTCTCATTCACCGTTCTATTTCCGCCCATTCTTGCCCATTTAATCTCCACCCTTTTACCTTACCCCATTCCTGCCACACCCTTTATGACTCCGCGGCACTATCCCTTATTCCCTCGTTTTATTCCTTGCCCTTTCTCCTCGCCGAAATCCCCCGCTTTACCTCGTATGGAGTACCCCTTTTATGAAAGAAAGAACTTTCAAGCCCTTTATCCGAATATACATAAAGCAAAACGCTTTCTGAGCCGCTTAAGGATAGCGAGGGTATAAATGGTTATATAAGGCTTAATAGCAGGCAAATAAAATACAACTTTATATACAATGTGCTCTTTTTCCTCAGAATCATGTGGAGAAGATTGATTGCAGCAGGCTCAGTCTCGAGCAAGTATCTTATCTACAGTATAGGTTTTACATAACCTCAATTCTATTATGGAAATTTCTCTGTTGAAACAATTTAACGGTTAAGATATTCTCGAGATTTCAAATATTGTAACCATTCTATATTATGATAATTAGTGCAACCTCTATATAAATTAATGGTAAGAATTTTTGGGTTATTAACGGGGACGTCTCGTAACGGGCAACTTTGTTACAAATACCCTCCCAATAAAAAGATTAAAAATATTCTTATAGTGAGCGATACTTACCGTATCTTTCAATTCACCTTTATTCTTGCCCGTTACTCAGCAAATGGGTCAGCTGAAATTACTGGGCTGTAGCCGTTATAGCCCAGAGGGCCATTTGGATTAGATTATCGCTTCCCCTCTATTATTCCCTTCATTTCTCGGGAATTGCGCAGCGGTAAATGCAATAGTCTCAGGCTATAATAGAAATTATCCAAGTCATAAGGAACTGCCCCAAGCTATACCCCATGGAAGACGATGTTACGTGACTAAATTTCATTTAAAGTATACTTTACATTTAACTTGATTAACATGAATAAGTATTATCCACTTATTATGCATGTGGTTATTAATAAGCTGATTTATTATTGTTGAGGTATCAACCTGAAGTACATATTTAATGTGTGATCAGTGGCCGGTTCCTCAAATTTACAAATCAGTTTATACGCTATTTTAGTCTGCACACATACAGTTTGCTATCACTTGCTATTCGCCTATTACAACACAGTAAGTAAATACGAAAGCGATATGGCTTCACTGCCTATATGATGTTAGTTTGGAGTTCCTAACTAGCTCAACAGCTAAATTAGAGTGAGTTTTCATTAATAGTGAAATTACAATGGTGTTATTATCATATCCAATTATTAAAAAATTTTGATTGTCTTGAGCACACATTCCTCTGCATTATCACTACACTAAATGACTCAATAATTGGGTAATATTAATACTTCTATTTTTCTTTCAAAATCCCTACCTTTCCGCCAACAAATGCAAAGCATACAAAATGCCTTAACAATAACAGTTTGAGTTCAAATAACGTAGATTATTAGTTCAAAAATACTGCGGGAAATTTCGCGACAGTAACTTTTAACGGAATTATTCGTTAATGGGCATTGCAATCTAACGATTTCAAGCGTAAAAATCATTCGCCTTGACAGGGATTTCACGAAAATTTCGGAGGGTAAAACGCCTCGGTAGCTTAACTGGCTAAATCACTCGGCCGGAAATCGAGGGATCCGGATCCCGGTTTAGACGAATGATTTTTACACTTTGAAACTGTTGCATTTTTACACAATATTGACCTGTATTCGCCACATAAAATCTGGGCCCATGTGTTCCATCATTGTTACTTGTGTTCGAATTATTTAAACGTGAGTTATCCACTATATCCTAAGCAACTAGACAACGAAACTTCTACAAATGCTATTCCCTCTGTCTACGTTTCAGACGACATAAATCCAGGGTTATTCATCTGACGGCACTTTTGCTACAATGTAAAAAATAGCATTCAATGCCCATTCCCCTGGATTACTGGCGTCGATACAGAAAAATGAATTTAGGAAAATCGGATGAAATGCGACGTTTCTTAATTATAAGCAACGTTTCTTACTTGATATTGCGCATTATTTGTTTTTGACCAACAGAGACTGAATAATGGTGAGCGCTTCCGGATAGAGTACCCCCTGCATTTCACATTTTTGCAGCATGGTCGTGACAAATGGCTCAGGTAGAATGTAACTTTTCCCTTCCAACCCCCACACCCTCTTAAAAAAATCACCTCCTCTATTCCCCTTAGGAATACAACGAGATGGAAACACGGGAGAGAAATGGGTGGACTGAAAAAAATGGTTTCCCTTTCTCTTGCCCAGCATTGCTCTGTTTGTCTCCTTCCTCCTCACCTCCCCCCCTCACTCCACCTACCTTATTCCCAGCAGAAACACGCGTCCCTCCTCCTTCAGTTTTCTTCGGAGGGGAATCCCAAGATTGATGAATTGGTTAGTCTAACCAGGGAGAACGTTTGGAAGTTTAAGGTAATGAAAACTCGGTATCACTCATCCAATAAAATATACAAATCAGTTTGACTTTAAGGCGATGAAGAGATTCCTACAAGCACTGTACCAAAATGTTCACTTTTTCAGAGAAATGGAAAAAAATCATGGGCCATGGTGATAATCAAATATTCAGAAGAGTCTTGAACATTAAATACTGGAGAAAAATATTTACACGCTGGGAAAGACCATTTACATTCCGTCAGCCAAAAATAAAAGAAATGATAAATCCAGTTATTTAAAAATATTATTATTTGGTAGTCTGCCGTTTAAAGTAGATTTTGAATGGGCACAAATTTAACACCCTTACAATTCATAAACTCCCCTCAAATAAAAATCTGGCATCCCTCACTACGAGTACAATAAACCCGTCATTTCCAGCTCCTTTCATCCTGTCCAATGTGCCTATAATTTTCTTCACTCTACCGTACTTGCTTAACTTGCTCGCATCTTTCACGTATCTATGTATGTGTCTATGAATTTACATGTATGTATATATTACCTTCTCCATTCTTCTCCACACCGAAATTTTATACCATCCAATCTATGAGTAGATCTTGCTTCAATGACCAAGTTTCACCGCTGTACAAAATCACGCTCCATTTAAAAGGTTTAACTAATCTTTTCTTAACATCCTTACCCCATGAAAATTTAAAGTTTATAGTATAATATATGTAGTATAGTATGAAGTATAGGGAGTTTTGATTCGAGCTATAGAATCTAAAATTTATATCACCATATATTCTTAAGCACTTATTCATTGCGAACATCTACATACATGAAATTATGTAGGATCCGGTTTAATTATCCTAACTGCGTGATACCTTTTAAGTAAGATAGTAAAAAGAAAGTTTCAATTCCTGCTCAGTTTACTAGACTATTATTCAGTGGAAGTTCCATTAGAGAAATGTTTTATTAGTATGACTGGAGCACTTTTCCTTTCTAAAATTTCACAATGAATAGACTGCTAAGAGACAACCATTCCCTTTGCCAGTCTTTCAGCTCGACTTAATGTCGTTATTTTTCGTCACCGCAAGAGGATAAAACGACAATCACAGGAATTCAGCAGCCTCTAGAGGATTCCCTAATGCCCCTATTTCTCAACGAATTAAATTCACATCAAATCGTTTCGCTCCTTCGGGTCCTTAAACAATTTAAAATCTTCTTAACCCAAACAACTCCTAGATTGTAACTTACTGATGACCAACAATTCTGGAAATAAATGACTAAAACTAGTAGTAATGAGCATGGAACCAAAATGAGCACAAAATCTCACAATCAGTGTTAAGTACGCATTTCAGTATAGTGAAAATTGAACCACCCCTTGAATAAAATATACAATTTAATTGCATATATATATATATATATATATATATATATATATATATATATATATATATATATATATATAGTATTGCTCTTGACAAAATTGCTATCAGAACGGTAAGAAAATAAGTCACCGCAACATAAAAAAGAAAAGTTAAATCACTGGGATCTAGACAGGTTTTATAAAGTGAATTCAAACTGTTCCAACACTTGGAGAATGGATTGGAAAACCAATCTGTCATATCCCTCGAGTCTATCATTCAGTTGTCCCCAATCCTCAATCCATGTTCTTGCCCGCCTCCTACCCCATTTGCCGGAATTCTCGAGGGATATATCTCCACATGCAATCTTCCTTCCAAATGCCTTCGCTGAAGTCTCCATTTTCCAATTCAGAAGAGTTAACAGCACGCACCAATTGTGCCCGTCAGCTTGTCCACCAAGAGAACGTGCAAAATAATCGCGTCAAGAGTATTTTACAACCCAATACTTTATCCCTAACTAGAACCAGGTTAATGTTTAGATTTCAATGTATATTCCCGTTTTGCACTTGCCGAACGTATTTCCTGCATTCTCTTCTATTTTTATCCGTATCTTCTTCCTTACACTATTAGAGCCGCATGCCTTTAATTGAAACTGCTGCATTAAATACTTTTAAACATAACTTTCGAGCATAGCTTTTTGAAAGTGGAAGAAGTGACAGATATGGGACTTTTGCACACCACTTATTTGAATAAGATCGACTAGTTTCACCTTAACAAAACATCTTTTTAAGTATTCTGAAATGTACAGAAAATACCGAATCAAGGTGAAACCTGTCATTTATTTCATAAATAGTGTAAGAAAGTACTATGCCTGTCACTGCTTTGCAGTCGACTGAATACGTCTTTCCAATGCACAAAATATTAAAAAGATGATTCATCATATCTAAAGGATGATTTTTACGTGACAATTTAAGACATTATTTTTCTATATGCATGTCATTTTTGTCGTATTAAGATATCAGGTGACACAGAATCAGATTCTACCGAAAGGCTTTAATAGAAACAAAGATATATTTACACATGAAAATATACCTTCCAGTTTTCCCGCACTCTTTAATTTAGCGTTAATAGAATGTAAATTTTTTAATGATATGTATTGGGTATAATGGCTAATTACACTGGTGAGCTATAAGTTTGGTATAGCAAACCTGGAATTTGGATAATCTATTTAAATAAGAGCTATTGTATTATTTTGCTGAAAAAACGTTGCATATCTCCATACAAATTATATAATATAATTTAAATTATCCCAGGAATATACATATTTTTAAAATTATGGAAAAATAGCATGGTCAAAAATTTTCAATTCAAATAATTCAATAATAACTTCTGAACGAGAGAAACGATCAATCAATGTTGTAAATCATTTTATCTGTTTTAAATGTCGTTCAGCAACGAGGAAATCGTAAACCATGAAATAGTGACTTTTGAAGGAAATAATTATCCGTCACTGCTAATTGGAAAGCCCAAAGAGAGATCCTGGGAACGAATTTGGCCTTTGATTTCACACTCAAATTTTTTATTTCCAATGATTAATATATTTTGATGCAACTGTTTGCTACACAAATTAAATTTGATGATACATTGAACCCATTTAATTATTGCATTTTTACTATAAATTTACTCTCGTACTAAAGGAATCGCATTTTAGGGATAAAATAGTTAAATTCTAAAAGACCTCTTCAAAAAGATGTGATTTAATCTGGCAAACTGAAGTGAAAGAAATATTCAATTAAAATTTTTAACATTATATTTTCTAGCATATGACTCTGTATTTGCTAATAACTGAAGGGTTATTTCAATCAAAATGATTTTTCAAATAAATGCTATTTACGAGAGTATTTAACGGTTGGCAACGCGTCAGTCTGAAAGAGGTTTTCAACGTGAGGTGATTTGCCCACATAATTACATGGGTTCCAGGTCTCAATTGGCATTCCAATAATTACTGTGTTAGCGGATTTCAATCTTTTTTTCGTGAAACATCAGCATTATTCAAGCCACGTTATGCTCGAGTATATTTTCCTGGACTATTCTGTAACAATAACTACTCAACTATTGTCCTAAATAACGAAGGAAAACCCTATTTTTTCTCAATGCAAAAACGAACAACTGCTACGAAAGGGCTAGGCCGAATCAGATAAGTAGCGGACCGCTAATCGAACCATTTACAAGTAGATTCTTCCATAATTATTTCCACCAAAAAATAACGATTATCTTTATATTAGAAATTAACTATCTGTAAGAATTTACATAAATATCGGCTCTAAAAGTGTGAATCCTTAGAAATACATTATTTTTATACAAGCATTCCGAGTAATTAATATTTTAGAAAATGTATCTTTCCTTAGGGCGTTAGATTCATTTGTAAAATTATAAGCTTTACTATTATCTTTTGCCCCGTTACACCCACTGATTTAAATGCAAATGCACACTATTCCATGCAAAGAAGTTTAGGGGACTCGCATTTCCATGAAGAAATGAAGGGAAAAAATTGTGCGTAAAATTTGAAAAGGTAAAAATTATTTCTCAGTGTCCAAGGAAAAAATTTAAATCTAACAACAGAATCATACATTTCTATAACGACATCACTAATGTGGTGCCGCAGCCATTTATCCTACTCCCTCATTTTTTTAAATAAAAAACTTTTAATTATGGGTAATAACTAATGAAATAGTCAGGTAACATCATGTAACTAATATATTTACCTAAAATATCCCATGCACAGGTATTGATCGGATGGTACATTCCAGGACCGCGGGTTGACTCAATAGAGATTTACCCCTTTAGTTAGAATAAGTAGCAATATCCAGGATGTTACCTATTATATTCATGGCGGTTTGGATTATTAATTCAATTTTTCAAATAGAGCGAGATATACTGATATCGAGAGATTTCTCAGGGGACTTTGTGAAATAAGAGGACCTGATAATTGAAATAAAGACTGTTTGAAGTTAACAAGAGAGATTCTACACAAACATGATATATCTAAATCTCCCTCATTGTAGAGTGGGTAAGGATAATGGGTAAGGAATAAAACCTCAGTAATTTTAATCATATATATATATATATATATATATATATATATATATATATATATATATATATATTAATTTTTTGCGTTATTAAATTTCATTTATCAATTTAATTCCTATCCCGTTTCTCTTGTCTCAGCTACATGAGCTTATCTTCCTAAGCGATTAAGCACCAGGATTACATATTTCACATCCCTAATAGCTTATATCCGACGAACTTTGAAAGTAAGTACATCAGAGTTAACATTGAACAATTAACGCATAATCATTTCACCGCCGTGAAATGAGGAGAAAGGTGGAAACCTGCGGCAGAAAAATTTCTATTGGCAGTACAACTCATGGAAGCATATTACGTCGCAATTATTTACATGGTTTGCCACCGGCTCTGCGGGTATTTTTTTCATTAAACATCTTTCACCCTCGAGCCACATCCTTCTTTTACTCACTCTCGCGCTTTCCCTAGTTTCCATTCTACGTAGTTCAGGGGAATAGGATTAATGGTATACGACGTCGGAGGCAAGAGATGACAAGGAAAGAGACGAGTAGAGCATGGAAGAAGGAAGGAGAAATGGAGGCAGTCAGGGAAAGAGTCTATGACGAACTTGTGTGTTAACATGCGTGAACAAGAATCGTTATGAGCGTTGCGCTAAAAGGAATCGCTTTTCAGACGACGGGCGGAGGAGAGAGAGAGGGGGGGGGATTTTCGAGAACCAAATGAGGGTATGGGGTAGTAGGGCTGTGAATGAGATTGCGAAACCACAGAAGAGGAGGACAGGAATGGAATAGGAGTGAGCGAGGGAGAAATGTGTTTGAAATGCAGAACGTAATAGCTGGTATGCTGAACTTATAAGATAGAAGGATGAGAATAATTACTGGAATTACCAGGAAAGAGACAGAGAGATGAGATGGCGATACTCACTTGGAGATAGCAGAAGGGAGTAACAAAAATAGTAAAGGAGAGTTGAAAAGAAGAGAGTGGCATATGAAGGGGAGGTGGTTGGGAATGGAGTAAAATGTTTCAGAAAGCATGACTGTGAGTGGGATTCGTGGCAAGTGGGCGGGTTCGGGATGAGGTGAAGTGATTTGGACGAAAAGTACAGGCCGTGAAAAATGAAGACAAACAAAAACAGAGAGATTTTACCGGAGGATGTCACGACGTGAAGAAAGAGGAAGCGGGTACGGGAGGAGAGTAAAGTGAGACGGGGGAGTTTGAATGCATGACAATGAAAAGTAGGAAAGAAGCCACGGGCTTCAAAAGGAAAAAGTGCTGGGCGTTGAGAACGAACGAAGAACCAAGAAAATGAGGTGCGTAAAATTTGGAAATGAGAAAAACTGAAGGGACCTATTTTAATGAGTAACAGAGTAGATAAAATTGAACACAACAACCAATAAACGAAAAAATCTGATTGAATCAAAGTTTATATGGAAATTTTCAGTTTTCGAAAATATTAATAGTAGTTGCAGAACCAATAGTGAGGTGTTTTTGATTTAGACTGCAATTCTCTACGTGAAATGGCATCTCAGACTATTTTTGAAAAATTATTTCACAACAGTCCAAAATCACTTACTCAGACAGGCACAATATCCTGAACAGCTTACATGCACCTCATCTACTGGATTAACCTTTTCGACATCAAGGATAAATGAAAATTTTGGGTACACACCATGGTGACAATTAGCACCACTAAAATCAAGAATCTTAAGGTTAATTTGATCGATTGTGTTTGGTTAAAAAATGCTATATATTGTTAAACGAAAATAGCAATAAAAGAAAAGTGTAAAGTCTAGATAGGTTAACTAAAGAAATAAGAAAATGAGATGCAATATCTCAAAATTGGGACGAAATAATTTAAATAAGTTGGCAGAAATGGAGAAGAAAAAACGTCCCAAGGGCAGTGGGACACATTTATTCTTAATAAGATGAAAGTTTCTACTATATGACAGATAAATTTCTAATCTGTGAGCGTGGCAGTTAATTTATTCCCGTCCACCAAATTGATAATAATTCCACCAAAAAATACTTCCTAATGCTAAGTGGTTGTAAGGGGCGCAAAATTTAGAAAGAAGAAGGGGTGAAATAAAGAACAACATCAGCCATAGTTAGGGCAGTTTAGTTCAGGAAACGCAGTTTAATAAAAACGTACCGAGGAAAAGAAACACAAATGAATATACACGCTCACAGACTTTTATCAAGCTCATTTGGGAAAAAGTCAATATTCGATCATTTTAATTTAGCAGGTATAAAAAAAGTTAGCAACCCCAACGAACAAGGCAAAGTACTATGAAATGTACTGCTATCTCCCATTTTTTTCTCCAGCCTAAGCTCTATTTACTCTAACCCTTATGGACCTAGATATCCTGATAATTATCGATTTTATGCATAAAATAATTATAATGCATTATAATGAAACCGAAACTAACAACTCGTCTAGCAGGCGTAGATATGACGAGAATGTAATGGATTTTCTGCTACCACAGCGTGGATTCATAGAGTTCATAATTGCGCAAGGGAAAGACAAGTAATAGAGAGTTTGTACTATATTAATTGGTCACAATATTTTACTTAAATTCCAATGACTTACTGCCTTCTGCTTTGAAATTTATTTGATCACGTCATCGCCCTTTGCTGCTGAGCATTCAAAATATTTAAGAGCAATTGCCGAATCTATGAACTTCATTCATGTATATACCAATATTTATTATCCAGGCGATGATCATACACCTCTAGTATCAACTGAGAAGCCCAAAAATGAAAGAAATGGTTTATTTCGGATGAAACAAGTGGTACATCCTCGCACCTTCGCATCACTCAACTATTTAGACTTCGATCAAAAGTAAGAGATACCTTCGGGAATGATACCAAATCCTGCATACCACATCCAATCATTACAACCAATCAAAATCATGTAATAAAGAATAAAGACAGAGAGAGAGAGGGAGGAATGAGACCAGACGAAAAGGCTCCGTGGTTCCATCCGGTTATTCGACTTAAAATGCCCCTCGACAGGACAAATCCCGTTGAACACGCCCCATTCCCTGTAATGACATTCGAATTTCCCGTCCATTGTCCGCTTCTTTCGTTCTTTTTTTTGCCTCGTTTCCTCTGCCCGTCTCTCCTTCTCCCTCTCTCACTCCAGTGTCTCTCTCACTCCCAACCCATGCGTACCCCCTCCCGGGAGGGCACGCGGGGGAATCAAAAAGGCGGCGCAAATATTAAGACCGCTCCATAAACTCCTTTCCGCTCACATAACAGTGAGGTTTCATATTTTTTTCCCGAAAAACCCCAACTCCGAACCGACGACGTCTAAATCCTTGAGAATGGAGAAATAGGTGACGTCTGTCCGGGAGTGAGAAAGCAAAGAATGGAAGGGGAGAAAAAGGGGATGGTGGTGGGTTAGGGGAGGGCATAGTACAGAGGAGAAAGGACTGAGGTATCGCGGTCAAAGTCCGTAGGAGGCAAAAGAAGGTGAGGAAAGGGAGTAAAATAGTGGTGGGTTGAGGTGAGGGAGACGAGAGCGAAGAAGGGGAGGTGAGACGAAAAAGAGGGATTGAGAAGCATTGCGTAGATGAGACGAAGCAATAGGAAGGGAATGTAAAGCGATGGAGGACGTTGTGAGGAGGGACAGGGGGGCTGAGAGAGAGAGATAGAGAAGCCCTGTTGGTCGAGAGTGAGAGATTAAGAGGAGAAGGGAGAGAGTACAACACACACCGACCGGACTTGGTGAAGAGCCAGATTTATACTGACCCACCCCAACCCAAATCTGAAGACGGAGGAAAGAGAGAGAGAGAGACTCGTACGACGAGTCAGTCGAGTAAAAGGGAGACGAGCGGGTGGACGGAGGGTGGGGAGGCGGAGGCATGGGAGAGGAAGAGTGAATTGGCGTCTGTGTGAGTGGGTAGCTTACAGCGGGAGAGAAGAGTGGGATGATAAAGAGCGCCTCGAATTCGAAATGGGGAGCGAAAAGAGATATCTTTGCTGTGAGGGAGAAAGCTATTTTAAATACTACCTATTGCGGGGAAAGAATTGGCGTAATTCTGCGGGAAAATTAAAAATTATCGCGGAATGTTTCCTAATAAATGGGAATGCTGGTTAATAACGGTTGGCTCAGAATACTTCGCCAACTTAATGATTAAGGAATTCCAACGTCCGCAACGTACGAGAAACACACTCCAGTAGACACAAAATTGATATAAATACTTCAATAAAGTTTACACGGCTTTGCGCCATAGAAATAGCCGCCATTGACGTGCATTGGATATGAAAACACAATCAAGGAGAGGTATGAGGCTGTCCTAAACCCCTAAACGGTGCCGTAGATCTTTCCGCGCACTTATCTGCTGAAGAGAATGCATGACGAGGAAAACATCGTTTCGCTGATGGTTTAACATAAAAAATCGATTCAGACACATAAAATGTTAGCGTAAGGACACAACGATGATTAATGGGTATTTTCACTCGAAAAATACATTCAAAACTCGCGGTGAGTGAACGAGGAAACTTCTAAAGCAGCAGTTGAGAACAACAGAACAATGATAAACGTAGTGTACTGGAAAGATCTTTAAGAACCTTCGTAAACATGATTGTCCAGAGTACAATTGACATTTGATAAAAATTATATTGATTTCTGATAAATCCCTCACATCTCCAGATACGCACATAATCTCTACGCAATGAGAAGTGTTCACGATTTCCCACTTACTCATAGTTTTCCGAATGATAGCCAACCTAGATTATAACAGTTATAATTTAGCCTTGAATAAGCTATTACACACATGACTGTGGAAAAATAGATATTAAATGGATCATAAACACTCCCGGAAGCTTAAATTACTAGTGCACAATATTATTTTGACATATTCGATTTCAATATGAAGCGTCCGTACAGATATCATCAGAATAACCATGAGACTATTTCAGACAAAATTGAGAATCTAGACGAAAACGATATACAAGGAATAATAATCCAAAAGTTGCCAAGTCCTTTTTAACTGTAATGGAATATGAAATATTCAAAATGACGTGTACCAGGAAAATCATTTACGAAAAAAAAGGAAATACTTATGTGAACCCACGAACAATATGCCGGCATACTACTTGATTAGGTGATCAAATACCATAAATTTTATAATGAATTTTAAAGATAACATGAAGAAAAGAATCTATCCAGACTAAGTGAGATTTAAATTGCCTACATCCACCGGTGACTACAAAGTTTTTCTGTTGCCTGATCAATAACAAGGTACCGAAACATAATTTACTAATGTGTCCCAACGATATTACCGTTTCAATATTGTCAGACATCTTATTGAACGAGAACCTAAAATCGATACTACCACAATACATATCTGAAACCACTACTTTGTAGAAAAAAAATAGATGCGAAAGTTATACCAACAATACTTGCAATCCAGCAAAATTTGTACTAGATATGGACTACTCCGATCATTCATATGGAAACAATGACTGTAAAAGCACTTGGACAGTTGAAATAACAGCGGGAGTACATTCTCTTGGGGCGCGACTGTCTTTTCTCATGAATCCCAAGAGAATCATTTGAACTATGATAAATTATTGAGCTACTAAGATTTTTGAACTCACCAAATGGCGACAGCTTTTCCTTGGAGGTAAAGGTATTTCACTTACTCTTCTTATTTATCTAACTTCTAATTTTGTAATTTTTTCCAAACGGACAGGATTTTTGAGTAAATGGCTATCAATGCTTTAGTCTTAGTGTTTCCTCATTAGGCATGAACTTCATTCAATATCCCACTTATTCTCGCGAATGATTCTTTTAAAAATTTTGTAAAACGGGCCATTCATTGATACAAGTACCCCTGGTGAAACTCGGAAATCCTATTCTTTTTAAAAATAAGGCACTTTCGCAACTATTTGGAAACCTGGCCAAAATATGACAAATACCAACGATAACATTGATCCTCTCCTCCGACGTATTTACTGAGTCCATCTGTGCGGGATGATATTAAGTTTCAAGTGTTCTATTTCCGAGAAATTTGACCCTGACTCATTCAATTAGAATCAAAACGAATTTATAAATGTTTAAATTCAATTTTCTGCTACTGACTTGACTCTCTAGAAATTTCGCACAATTGTTCCAATTTTACTCTTATTAGAGAACTAATGAATCCTATAAAAGACCATTTAACTACTCACCTTTAAGAGGCAAAATTTCTTTCTATCAACAGACTACACATGTAAAACTGTTCAAAATAGGGAAATATCGAAATTGATATTTTAAAAAAATTCAGATCCTTTCAAGGCGATTCACGCCACAAGAATGGCGAGTTCAATTTAATTTCCTTTCGAAAATAATGTACATAACTAGAGTTTATATGAAGATAAATCTCCACTATCCAATGATACAGAACACGCAGGCGAACAACATGGCAAACGGTAAAGTACTCCTAGACTCGTCTTAAAAAGTGCCAAGGAGACTAAAAATTGCGGACCAATTGTTTCAATGAACAAGCGATAAGTAGACTATAAGTTATGAATTTAAAGTCACTTAATTCCCACAGGGCTAGATTTTGAAGCGGGATTTTTCTCTCTAGATGGATCGGTGAACACTCCCCTGTTGATGGTGTCGAGTAAGCGGCAATGACTAAGAGTACGTTAGCGTAACTATGCAAGGCTGCTAATAGATGCCCTGCAGGTCGCCCTTGCTTTGCCTGATTGACAGTCACAGCCAAACTGGCGCGGGTTTACCAAGGCCAGGAAATATTTCAGAACTTTACATAATTAGAGCCCTCTGCCGGAAAAATGATAAGGTGGCAGAAAAATTAAGTTATGGAAAAAATACTTCAATACCCTATGCTTAACGATTACCTATGAAGTTGAAATGCTTACGAAACTCCTTTAAAACCTCAGTCGGTGACACAGTAAAATAATATGAATAATGCAGTGAGGTGACTTGACATCCCAGTTTCAGAGAAATACCAAATAACTACGGGGAAATAGCTGTATGAAGAAATTCAAGATAGGAATTTTAAATTCAACCTTATGCGTCCGAATTTCGTCCATGAAGATTATGCTTTGACGTTCTGAGACAGTAAATAAAAATCAGAGAAACTGCCTCTTTACACATTGAAATAATCCTAGGAATATGAAATTCTCTGAAAATAATTCTTCCTCGCCTTAAAATTATATTTTGAAAAACTCTGTATTTAAGCAATGAAAACGTTCAATGTGAGATGAAAACATAAAATAACTGAATATATCTGAACAAAAAAAATGGCTGCAGTTCAAGTATTAGTCCAAAATATGTCAACTCTTGAAGAGAACAAATTAAGACAATGCTGGCAACAATCAACAACGAGCAAGCAAAATATTTACGACACTCGTGAATACTCTTAATCTGGGTAAAGCTACTGAACTGTTTCTTATTGAATTATTGATTTGATTGTTATTCAAAGGTGAACTTGAAACTTAAATATTTAGTGAATTAATAGTGAATTGAAAAATAAAGCAATCACATAAGGAGAATCTGAAATTTGGATCGCACAATTTCGCATTTACATATGATTCAGCGAATTCATAAGAATGTGATGCATCATTTAACATTACTCAGGCAATGCATCATAAATAAGAACACGGATAAAATAGAAGTTATATTTCTTTTTCCATGTCTACAAAAGACCGAGATTCTCAAAAAACAATGCTGAAAATAACAAAAACCTGCCTAAAAGAGTGCCTTCAGATTTCATCGACACTGCGTTAGCTATTGACACTGAGTTAACATCCAAATCATTCGTTCCATAATTAAGCTTACATCTACTGATGCACAACTGCACCAATCTACTGATACAATGATCAATTTGACAGGCTAGAAAACTCCTAGCAAACTTAAAGGCATACCGAAAGTTGCATTGATGGCTAATCATCGTGTCATAACATAACCACGTAGAGACACAAGTAGAGAAGTAATATAGCCTAATTTAATACTTGGAGACAAAAATACTTGCTGCGTAGTGAAGTTTGCTTCGTATATCTGTAGAGCTCAAAAGTTTATTGGTAACAGTAGTTATATTACTCTTACCACTGAATCGTATTATACAACTTAAGAGTACAATTAGATACTTTCCCTCCAAAAATTCGCAACACGCTTCACAGTTAAGATGATATGGTAAAATTCAGAAAATCGAGACACATTTTACGGCTATTTGGCTAAGTTGAACGTGATTTCGACGCGTAATGTATTTGGCGAAGGCCATACACACCGTGGCTCTGTGACTTCTCGGGGAACATTAAAGTACGATAGTCGACCCTAAAGTGGGCTGTAAAAAAGGATATGGGTGGCAAAGGTGCACTTAACTTTACTAAGAATGCAGAAGCCCTCGGTGAGCTCTCCAACGAGCTCACAAAGTTGTTCTTACAAACACTGAGCAAAAGGCACGTTTTACCAATAAACGAGCATTTAAAGGCAACTGTTACCCCAGACGGATATAAAAAACTGTGCTTTCATCTAGATTAGATCTTTATCTTATAGATGTTCCAGTTGTAAATTTGGAGGTATCAAGCTTTACTATCATTCCAGCGTCATTTAAAATTTGCACACATTAAGCCGATTAAACTTAACGTTTGTATTTTGTTTCGATCCAGGTTAAATATTGAGAAAGGTAAATGTCGTGAAGTTATTGAGAGAGCATTGTATTATAAACAATAACCTACATCTTTTTGGGCGCAGCGAAAACTAATCAATCGTCGTAGGTAGTCATATTGAGCTTAATCTATTGCCATTCGTTGCAGGCAAGAAGCCGGAAAAAAATTAATAATGACCAAAAATAGACCATGTACTATCTCATGGAAGTATATATTTAAAAGTAAATGCAAGAGTTTGACGTTCAAGACAAGTTAGTTAATTATTTTAAAGGATAACAATTCTCTGCCATGTCCCTTAGTGTAGCGTTTTATTAGCAAGAGTAGAACACTGGAAAACATGGCAATATTGAGAAAAATATCCTCAATGTAATTTGAAACGAAATATTTTTGATAATATTTCGTCCATGCTGACCGTAATCACGACTGCCGTAGCTGAATATATACCAATTTCTGGAGGACGATGCATACAGGAAGACAACTAATTACGTGCAATTTTTTTGATACTCTCACACAGTTTTCCAGGGATTTCACTGCTCCGAATATCGGTATAAATCTTCCCTGCACACCTTTTTGCCGAAATATTATGCATTACACAAATAATCACTTCATTACCTTTACAATTTAATTTCTAATGTGACCGCTCGCCTGTCACTCGGCCACGCTACAGATTAAACAGGATATACAGGACATAAATATGCACACACATATATGTGCATCGCGAACTCGAACATGCATTCCGGGGAGTATCGATTTTAAATGCTAACAAATATCCAAACGCCTCAGGGTGGAACTTGTACCTCTTGGAGGGATATTGCAATAAGTCAATAAAATATCACATTTTCCTCCTCTAATACAAAACGTTACAATTTTTAAATATGTGATAACACACAGTATGCTCCTCGCGTAGCATTCTCGCACTTTCACTTTGCAAATGTAACCAGCAGCCACTGAGCGCCAAACTGTCTCCGTAACAAGCCTACCCATTTTTTCCCACCCCACCTGCTTTCTGGTATTTTAATCAATGTAAACACTCTAGGTGGCAATTTTCATCAGTCTATTTCCATGGATGAGTTTGGGCAATGACAGTTTTTATTCATTCAGTGCCAGGAGGGCTCTCTCACGCAAACCCCACAACAACGATGAAATAATTTTCAGTAATTAATTTCTGCTGTGATTGGCATTCGTGAGATCCTGCCCAGCAAATCCTATAGTCTCTAAAAATTACTCTTGATACGTAAATCGTGGTACAGATGATGAATTGTAGGCAAGGGCCGTCGATTAACATCCCATGGGTCAGCCCACAAAATACTAGCTTGACTCGAAATCCATTGAATTTACAACATAATCCCAACAATGCAATATATCAAAAAGATAATGTAATTTCAATGATAAGAACACATGGCATACGATAACATTACCCCAAATAAAAGCAGAGATACATGAAGAATTCTCCAGGTTAAATAAGGATAACATATAAAATCCTTAATATTAATGGATGGAAAAATTTTAATCTCCAAAATCTGGATAATGTTCGGTCACATGCCCCACCCAGGAGAGCAATTTATTCGCAGCCCTGAGCCCAATTCTGAGATCGTCGAGTAACCTACCGCTGATATCACTCAGAGCGTTGCGTGGAATAATCAACTCTAAAAATAGGCACCAATGAGTTGTGATTGAATAAATGCTCGTGCATTAGACACCGTTCGTTAAATAGTGAAACAACTGAAAATGTTATTAAGTGCAAGTATATTTTGCTCATTACTTAACAAATAAGCTTCTACTAAGGTGCTCGCTTGATTTTTAATCTCTACATAAACGCCCCTGCAAAATATTCCTTGATTGAACAAATGTATAGGAATGCCAATGAAAATCCACAAATATTTCACTTCGAAAACATTATACTCAACATGGGTTCCAACTGTGTTGCGATAGAACCTCCAACTTTAGTCATTTATTAACAGTGCATAGATATTTATTCGAAAACTTAATCGGAATATTCATGAACGATGATGCGATATTGACGCTAGAGAGTTGAATGCTTCGAATCGAATTCTGCATGTTCTTTCTTACCAAACATCGTTCATCTACCCTTGTATAACTGACATACCATGTCTACGGTGTTGGTGTGGCTCGCTATCAGATCTCTCTCAAAATGCGCAGACTAGTAAAAATGTCTACTGCTTATAATGCTATCCTCCATAGACATTGAGAAGGAGATAGGAATTTTAGCTGATACAGTAGTTTCAAAATGGGAATTACAGGACACCAAAATTTATCGATCAGCACGATATTATCACATGGCTGACAACATATCTGTACGTTTGTGGTACAAACCTTCACGGCAGAAAGGTAATAAATTCAATGTATACAACGTATTTCTTGTTGACAAAATGTAATTCATACAAAGAAACTCATAAGGATACTACTACGGGATTGGCATGAGATGGAAGGCTACACGGTACTGGATTAAATTGACATAAATTTGCTGTCTTTGGGCAGCAAATCATGCATGATATTCCATTCTAGCATTTCAAAATGCAAAAAATAAGTGCAATCAAATAGCACATTGTCAACTTCTGAACCCCTAACACCGTAATTTCCTTCTCCAAAGCGCTTGGTAGAGCGAAAGTTGCGTATCTTTTCCAATTGTCAAACTTGTTGAAGCGTCATGATGACAAGCCTTTTAGGCAGAAGTCTAAGATTTAAACAGGTTAGCAAGGAAAAGCAAAGCTACCACCTCCATCAAACCGTATTATGTGAAAAAGTAAAGGTGGTAGCAGCAATGTCGCATAGACTTCGTCTAGTGCTCGTTGAAATGCAAGCATTCAAGCGCTTTGACACTGCACAGGATAATTATCTCTTTGATCAAATTGGAATGAGCATCTGACGCCACGAGAAAGCAACTTTCCAATTGAAAGCACTTATGTACTCTAAATAAGATAGTTAAAATCCAATATCCACTCTAATGCACACTTGTTTCATTCACCAGGTCAACATGCACTACGTGGGCCCTATGTTCACGAATACAATTTAGAGGTAAAATAGTTAAATTAACAGGACTTCTAAGTGACAACTAGGTAATAATCGGCATTGCAATAATAAATGCCTAATTTGTACAAATATGACTCCAAGTCAAAAGCATATGAAATAAATAGCTTACCCACTGCCTAGAATATACATGAAAAGCCGAAATAACCAAACTTTCATTTGGGATTGACTCCATACGAAATATTTTAATACAACAACGAATAAGCCATTTATACATAAAAATATATATTTACTTATAACAGAATATCCTTCAATCACAGCAGCAAACTGGTGATAAGCTCATTTGAAAGACGGTCAAAAACAGAGACTTACATTTCTTTGGAAGACTAAGCAGAATTACAGCTAGCTGAGATAGAGAGTCAAAAGCAGCGATAACTTTACCTGTAAAGTAGAAGAGAGAAATAATTAATTGCCTTAATGGTGAATTAACAAGTAACAGATAACTTAAGTAAATCAGAATTCACCATTTGAGACACGGATTGTAGGATTTTGGGCAGTTGAGGGAATACGAGTAATCAAACAATGTTTTCACATCAGGCGAACAGTAGAGATTTATAGCTTCATAATTTCGACAAAGAAATTGGGATCCGTTTGCAATGAAGTACATACGCATTTATTATTCGAGCATCAGAAGTTATTATATACATCATCAGTATTATTTAGAGATACAGGTACATTCACTAAGATAAAATAATTCATAAATTACTATCCAGCTCCACTGCGAGAAAAATGAATTGGTTATCTTTTGGAAAGTAAATAAAGTTATTATGCATATGCTACCTAATCTGTGAAGAAGATAGAATTTTAATATTTCACAAATGGAAAGGATGCAACGCATGCTAATGTGGGATTTTGTATAGCTTTGTTTCTTCTCCTGCCCACGATGCCTATGTTCACCAAACTACTAGAGGACGAGCCCCGTTGAGTCTCGCTCACTTTTTAAGCCGATTCTCCCCGCCACCTCCATATATTAAGGTCCCTATTTTCACTATTTTCTGGACCCCCATCTCTATGGCACGCAATTCGTGCTTACTGCTAGCCTTCTCTTTCACTCTCACCTCCTTCGCATATCCCTTATCCATATCACCCGCTCTATTTGTATATCCCACGGATTATAGCAAGAAATTAAAGCAGCTGCGGCTTAAAAAGTATGCATAAATGTTAATTTTCCCTAAGGGCTGCAAAATATAGTTCAGTTGAATTTATCACTATCTGCTCGCTGAGGTAAAGGTCTTCTACAGCATGACTTCTCCTATCGCAGATGAAGAAAAAAAATACCTTGTGCACTTAATTTTACTAAACGCCCCTTCCCTCACTTTTGTCACCGCAGCTACTTTTTATCCATAATATTATCTTTAAAACAAAAATTCGCCCTTTTTTCAATGCAGTCGGCAGAAAAAAAAATCTGGAGCTGACGTAATCCTTTACGCCATGCAAAAGAGGACCATTAGGTAGTCAAAATCCATGTGTACTATGCAACCTAAAATTCATTCATGTATCTATTGAGCCGAGGTCGGTTTCCTGCACGATTCGCACGGGGTAGGTTGCCTGATCCCTGTGTGCAATTTTGAGAGCTTGGATCTTTTTTGAAGAATTTAACATTGCATCAGAATTATCCTCATGTTTATATTGGTTATCTGTGTTTGATTATATTTGTTTGAATATGGCTGCCTTCTCGCTGGAGTGGAATAAAACTTCACAATTAGAGTAAGATATACACACGCAAGACGGACAGTAGAGACTGGGCTGGAGAATGACTAGATAGCTGCTAAACGTATCCAATATCGGCGGGCGGTATGTGATGTTCTATTGAATCGTATATAACTCTTCCTGGGAGATTTTAGCATTTACCAATAAGCCTTGGCAAAACAATTTTCTGGGCCCTTAGATGTGCTATCATGATGAAATCGGTTGCACGTCTAAAATCGTGGTAGATACTGTACAAAAGTAAGTTCATTATAAATTATACGGATTTAAATCAGACTATTCCCAAAACAAATTAATTTATACGGAGTTTTATCCATAGACAGCATCGCTATAAACGAGGCACGATGATTAGGAGTTAACGGTGGCGTTGATCAGTGATGGATATGAGCACACGGTTATTTAAATATAGATGCGTTACTGCTGTAAGATGACAAGTTCATAAAAGTATAAGTTTTAACAATTAAAATCACAGATAATTTCTGGGAGAAAACTACAACAGCAGACTAAAATGCTTGAAAATATGTCACCAAAACGCAGCTAAATTAATGTATAAACTCATCTGCTGCATCACAATATTAATTAAACACACTTAATCAAAGCAGGGGTTACAAATAGCACTTTAGCGCATTTTATTGCCGTAACTCCTTTAACAGATATCATAGTATGCCAATAATAATGTTATAAACTGCATTATATTTTGAATCGTGCATGAAAACGAGAGATAAAAAGAACAGCGAGCTTCTCAAGGGTAGGTTCAGCTGTTAAAGTAAATACAAGAAATCATATTAATAAAGTAAATAAATTAAAACAATGAGGGACTGAGGTAACTAGGACATTTAGTTAAAACCGCCCATTTGAGAACAAGAAGTTCATATCTTTCAGTCGTCGAATCAAAAAAGAAAGAAAAAATGTTAATATTTAATTTAGAGGGAATTAACTATCCATAAAAAAAGCAGTTAGCAAAGCAGAAATATGAAGAATATATTCAAAAATAATTATCTAGAAGATGAAATGCAATAATTATAGGAAGAATTAAAGGGGCTACGCCTTCCCATTTAAGTTTACTTTGCACAAAAAGAAGAGTTTCAATCAAAGGTAACAAAAAAGATGCCTGGAATTATTACTAATTTTGAAGACTTGTTTCATAATGTAGGTTCTGAATTCGTAGATATTGAAATACCTATATCAAACAAATTTTCTTTCCAAATGAAAATACGAAATCCCGTCTTTCACGTGTTATTACTGAGTTACCAAATTTTTTTTCCCTCTTGAATAACTAATGCGTCAACTTTGATTTCAAGGTCACCAACAGCTCTAGTATTAGTATTTATTGGCCATTATCCACAAGATTATTCTTTCTTGTTTTGCAGGGGTGAAGGAACAGAGCACAGCGACAGTCGGTAGCTAAATGAGAGATGCTATTCGGGAGGGTGAGAGATGCTATGTATTCTCGTGAGTGGTAAATGATACCTATTGGTGTAAGAAAATCACGCTAATCCTCGGTGATAATTAGGGACAGCCACGCATTTACAAAGCACACTCTCGTGGTCAGAACTTGACCATATCTGACATTACGGAAATAGGGACATATTATGAGTAGAAAAGGAGCTGGATGTAGAGTTATACCCCATTGAAATTTCGATATTTCGTCTCGGTATCGAAAACACGATGACGATAGCAATACATCGATACCTGAATATCTAATGATAACTGCAGTTTGCAGAATTTTGTGATGCCGATGGAAGTCGAACGCTCATGAAAGTCAAATTTGTTGGATATTAGTGTGAGCCAAACTCAATATGTGACCATCGATTGGTGGCGAGATAAACATTCCGATATCGAGAAAAGTCGAACATTTCTACTTCGATATTTAACCGTCCCCGCGCAATTCTAGGTCCCATGAAGATAGTAGGTGTGTTTTACTGGCCAATAGATAAAAATGAGGGACACACTCCACCGAGATACGGCCTTATCTCCTTCCTCGCAGCGGGCTACGCTACATCGTGGGGGTTAGGAGGATGAGCTTAAATGGGGATAAAAGGGGATAAATGATAATGGGCATCCTCCTGCCCTGGTCTTTACTCTTCATCCCCTCCATTCCATCCACCATTGCATTGCCCTGCACAAAAACACACACGACCACTTACTCCTTTTCCCTGAGATATTTTTTTTTCTTTCGCCCAATTTACGCGCCCATTTTTTTTAGGCCCGGTCACACAGCATCTGTGCTCGAGAAATATGAAGTTAATCCCTCACTCAACGGCCATCCCAAGAAAACTGACTTAGAGTTGTTTTTTCGGTGCTTACAAGAATCCGCTTTGTTGATGAGCCCTCCCTCACCATCGAGCCTCCACGCTAACGCCTGCTTCGCCTCGCCTCGCCTCGAAATCATCCCTTATCGTAACGCCTACCTTGTCCCTCGAAATCATCCTTCCCAATGGCCATCGCCTCGTTCTCCCCTGGAAATACTCGAGAAATATTTTCTATTTTTATCTTATCAATACTGTTTCGTGGAATATCGCTTTTTATGATATTTTTTTACAAGGCGGGCCGGAAAAATGATCTGGCTTCCTTGATGCGTTAGTAGTCCATTAAAATTCAGTGATCACCTAAGGGCGTGAAATTCATTTTACGCCATAATCCACAGTGTACCCTCAACGGAGGTTGAGCTTCCTTCCCCGTCAGGGGCGCCCGCGATGATTCCATCGTCTCATTTCAGTGTGCACTCTATCCGCTGGTTGATGACACTCGGTAAATTTTGAAAAGGTAAATGGGAAAATCTGGGGCTCTGAGACAGAAACATTATCGCCCACGTTATGGTGGTACAGAAGAGCCTAAGTAGGTTACTAACTCGAAATAAAATTTTGTCAATATTTTATGAATCTCATGTCTCAACTGACACCTCTTCCTAAAAAATAGCTCATGTAAATTTTTAGTGCAATGGCACACTATTTATTATACACTCAATCACCACGAGGTTTTAACGATTAATAGCATTCGGCAATGCCGCAGGTTATCTAAGAATAAAAAACGTCCTCTTTAAGTGGCTAAAATTAGAGACCTAAGATTAATGAGGTTAGATAAATTTAGGGGTTAGATTGTCTTAGGGAGGACCAGCCATGAATAAAATTATTTTGAGCAGGATTCATCACAATTTAAGGGACTTATCAATTACCTTTCTTAAAAATAGACGCTTTACCACGAAAGTTAATATGAATATTTGAGATAAATTATCTCAAATCCCAAGCCACAAGGTTTTAGAGTCGGAATATTTAGAGATTGTAGTTCGTGTGATGAAACTGTATTCAAAACAGAATCCAAAGAAGTACCCGCTGTTAAGATTAATCCAAAACCATAATAATTTACTTTTAGGTAAAACTCAACTTTGGGATTTTACACAAACGTATTCATTATTTTTTTATGTAAGGTCTCGATTTGAATTATATTTTTCTCACATAGCCTATGATCTCTAAATATTTCAGCTACATAGACTTTTTGGTTTGGGCTGTAATATAATCTTCTCTGATCCCCTCCCGTTTAAAAATCGACTATTTCCGGTAAGGGCATTTAATGGGACCCCTAAATATTGCATGACTCCGCCTCTAAAAGTTTCAAAGATTATTTTCCTTATTAGCACTCACTCCGTGATGACCATGGATTCCTCTAGTTCCTTCATTTATAATTTTATAGAGTAAGTACAGGGTTCGTCCGGAAAATAAGTGTACTGATTTTTTCCCGCCGCTCCAGGCGCGCCCAGCACCGCTCTGACGGGCTGCGATTGGAGGGGGTGTGTTGGCAAGCGACGCTGAAAAAGGCAGTCGGCTCTGAGCTGTGGTGTAGTGAGGAGCTCTGTTAACGCGAACCTCCACGCTCGAGCCACGTCACGGAACGCGATGCCGAAGTTTTTGGAGTAGCGTTATTCCATCAAATTTGCGTTAAAGCTTGGGAAATCGTCTACCGAAACTGTCGGTATGATTAACCAGGCTTACGGGGAGTCAGCCATGTCCAGAAACATGATCTTTCGGTGGTACAAGATGTTCGTGGAGGGCAGAGAAGAGGTCGACGAAGAACCACGGCCTGGACGCCCATCAACGACACTCACCGACGAAAATGTGCGAAAAGTTCGCGATGTACTGAACTCTGATCGTCGTCTTAGTGTTCGGATGATAGCAGAGCAGTGCAATGTGCCAAAAACAATAGCGCACGAGATTATTAGGGAGCAATTACAGATGCGAAAAATTTGTGCAAAGTTGGTGCCGAAAGTGCTCAGTGATGATCAAAGACTCAATCGTTTGGAAATCGCGACACAACTTGCGGATCACTGCAAAAATGATCCACATTTTTTAGAGAACGTTGTTTTGGGTGACGAGACGTGGATCTTTGAGTACGACCCGGAGTCGAAGAGACAAAGTGCGGAATGGCACACCCCATCATCACCCCGTCAAAAGAAAGCTCGCATGAGCAAATCTCGGATCAAGGCGATGCTCATCGTCTTTTTTGACAAAAGCGGAGTCGTCCACTACGAATTTGTACCTGAACGACAAACTGTAAATGCTGCATTTTACGTCCAAGTGCTCGACAGGCTTCGAAAACGAGTCGCCCGCGTCCGGCCAGCGATCAAAAACATCTGGCGGCTGCATCACGACAATGCGCCGTCTCATACCGCGCTTGTCGTGTCGGACTTCTTGGCCAAGCACGGCGTGGCAACGCTGCCGCACCCGCCCTGCTGCCCGGACTTCTTTCTGTTCCCGAAGATAAAGAGGAGTTTGAAAGGAAAGCGATACGGGACTTTGGACGCCGTCAAAGAGGCCGTGACGACGTGTCTTCGAGAGGTTCCCGATGATGCCTTCGCGGGAGCGTTCCAGGAATGGGAACGCCGCTGGAACAAGTGTATCGACTCACAAGGGTCCTATTTTGAGGAATATTAGCTTAAGATATGTAAAAGTGTAATATTTTTTTTTCCTGAGCTCAGTACACTTATTTTCCGGACGAACCCTGTATGCCAAGAGAACTTCCATCCAAGTGACTGAGATTGTTGCTCAAAATTTTAAAGCAATCAAGCGAACAATAAATATTGTATGATTGTCCCAAATCAATTTTTCGGAAGAGACAACATATGAGACATGTCAGCCGTAAACTTATCTCCGGCCCACTCTCAACTTATTGGCACTCACGCATTACGTTTATTTTTTACAATCATTTTTAAAATATCAACACAACTTATGAAATGAAATTATGCAAACAGGATTTCATTCCAAGCGGATTTTAGGATTTTGATATAACATAGGTGACATAATTTAATCTTCATTTGCGATTAGCACGAGTTACTGTAACAACGTAAGGAAAAGATATTATGAATACAGAGTCACTGAATAATATAATTACAGAAAATGTAAATCACTTTGATTTACACCCAATTGTATAATTTAATTTGCAGGAGAAATTATTTAACGATAAAATTGAAACAAATAAAAGCATATAGTACCATGATTTTTCCTATACTTTGTTGAATGCCGGTAGAAAATATTAGTTCTCAAAAAAGTATCAACAAATTCCGGTGATTAAAAGAATTTAAAAGTGGCATAATAAAATTATTTTCAAGATTTATCCTACAGTAGGCTCCCCAAAGCTTTGTCGATCGGTCCGTAGATAATATGTAGAAAAGGTGACGAAAGGAGGTTTAATAACTCCCATAATCGAACTTTCGACGTTTCATGTCTACCATACCCTCATGACAGGACCTCACAATGCTTCAGGCTCCCATTTACCAAATTTAGCGTTCGGTAGATGAATATCACCTTACTTTGCTTTCCTGGTAACCGAGGGAACCATCAACTTCGACGTTACCCAACTCGCTTCCTCTTCCCCACGTTTCACCTTTGTGTGTATGTATTTATATAGTGTGTATGTATATATATAGTGTGTATATATATATATATATATATATAGTACATATTTGTATAAATATATACATACATATATATAAATGCATTTCTCAAGGGTTGCTATAAACCTGTCATTGATTCCGAAACTACTAAATCAAGTCGCACTCATATCGCCGATTCTCGAGTCCCGCCTACAGCGAAAGCCCGTCGATCACAATCCTGAATCTCTTCCGGACCCTTCTCCAAAGCTATGACGTGTTCCCCACCATCCACGCCCTCATCTCCACTCCCTCACCGTACCACCCACCCTCTCTAACCTCCTCCTCACATGTTTCCGGCATGAAACAGCGTCCCATAGTCGAGGGATCATAATATAATCGCAGGCAAATCGGATCGAATGTCAGTTTTTGTTTCTACCGCTGTGGGGCGTGGTGTTTTCGCACCCGGAGTTGTCACAGTGTTTCGTGATAACTCGACGTCCTTTCTCCTTTCACTTCCCCTACCAACACTTGCACATGTCAACCGATCGTGGATCCCCTCCCTCCAGACAATTCTTCCACCCTCACTCCTCTCCTCACTCTCGCACGCTTAAAACTCTTGCTTCCCGCTCAGGGAGGAAAAAATAAATCTTAAGTTTTGAAGGGCCGGGACCTTTCAAAGAGTTCGAGACAAAATTTTGTTCGTAATTGAGTTTTCGAAAGGCACTACAACTCGTAGATCCTGCGAAGTAAATGGCCCAAGTTCTCTGCTGAAAGTCGCTTTGTTGAGGTAGTAACAAATTTTAATAATAAAATGATTAAATTCGGAACCATATAAATCAACTTACTTTGTACGACTGGAAAGCATCAATATCGGGGACATATTCTGGCCGCGTGTGTTGACTATATTTTTCCATAAAAGGTGCTTTCCCAGCGCACTTTCCGAAGTAACATCTACGCGATGCCATAATTACTTTCGAGCTAAGCATAATTCATGGTTAGAACATGCTCATAACTAAGCTCTTGGGTGGATGATAGGAGCAAACACTGAATTCGGCAATAATGTAACGTACGCTGCAATTATGTACGCTCTTAAATGAACATAGGCCTGCAGCATGATGCACTACTGCATTACGTGCTTTCATTCAATGAAGCTAATAACACACAAAATTGACATGCGTACGAGCCGTACTTCACCGGTTTCCATCAATCTAAACGAGCTGATGACAACCTTGTCCTTTGCGGCCCAATAAGCCGCCTTCCCCTTCGGCCAAAAGCCTATTGGCTTATTAGCGGCAAAGTGGAGTGATGCAAAATATTATTTCCGGATACTCGCGTTCCAACATCCATAGCCCATCTGCAGTCGTAGCCAAATTATGCGAGCCAGAAGGGATAAAGGGTGGGGGAGCCGTACTTGGGAGAGGGAAAAGAGTTAATTTAGAGCGGTAGTCGAGCGCAATGGGATTCCGTGGGTTCAAGCAGCACCTTTGCGCATCCACTCATTTTTGCGCACTCCCCTCACTCTATCTTCGCTCCACCTTCTTACCCCTCTCTTCCTCTCTCTCTCTCTCTCTTAATATCCACCACTCTATCCTTATTTCAGCTTACCTCTCTTAACTCACACACATATACTCTCTCCTTCACTCGAGCACCATTACCGATGATACTCTTTTCCTGAGAGCCTCAGACACCACTCCAAAAACCTATCTCTCTCTCCCTCTCAACTTCTCCCTCCTTTCTACCCCTCGTTCCCACCCAACCTCGGGCGAACCATCTTGCCCTTATTCTCCTCTCCGCTAACCCCCTCTATCCCTATCTCCCTCCCTCCACCTTCCCTTATTCCATTCCTCCAGTAAACCCCGGCGGCTTTAATATCTTCGCGTGCCCGCCACAACATTGTTTGCACTCCAGGTCTCCGAGTAAAACACCTCCACCTCCCCAGCTCATCCAAACCCTTTCCCCTTCCTCTTCACGTCCCTCCTTTGCCTCCACCCGTCTTTGCCACTCCCCCTTCCCATCTTTACGCCGCACCCACACCCTCCCCCCTACCACCACTTCAACCCTTCCCACGTAACACGCACACACGGGCAAACACACGGAGACGCCTCCCCCATTTTGCCGTCTCCCTCGCTCACCTCCCGCACCAGTACATTTCGCGGGTGCAAACAAACACCGCTCGCCGCGCTCACACACCATAACGGAAGCTTTTTACATACGATTAAGTATGCACGATTCCTCGCGAAGAAGAAAAGTCACGTCGGCGACGTCACTTGCGCTGTGCTGCATCATTTTTGAGGCCACATTTCCCTGTTCCAAACGGGCTAATAAAAATGTCTCCCATGGGCATAAACCGCAATGTACTGCGCCCCTACAGATGAAGCCTCGATTTCAAAGTCTTCGAAAATTCATTGAATGAGATGATATATCCTAATGATTGTTTTAATTCCTGTGTTCAAAAATCTTTGCACTCAAGGAAAATGGAAAATGCCTACTTTTATCGCGAATACATTCATTATTTTGCGTTGCATTTAGAAAGCTCAAAGATTTTAGTTTTTATGTTATCCTCGACCCGATAGTAAGATCAACACGCTGCAGACGGATATAGAGAAGTTCCAGCCAGTAATAGAGCTGCGACTTATCGGAAAAATTGTGGATGGCGTTTCCATAGAGACAGCAATGTAGCGAGTGATATGGAAGGCTATATCTTTTCCATACTTCACTTTACTCGCAATAACGCCTTCCCTAGGTGATTTTGAGACACTCTTTCCTTTGACGTTCGTCCATGAAATGTTTAGTGGCAAGCTGACAAAAGTCACAACGCTAGAAGTAGCAATTTCCAATCAATTTTCTTTGGTATTCCGTAGTAACAAAATCACAGGGTCACTGCATCTAAAAGAGCGATCATTAAAAGGATGATTCCAGTAGTCAAGAAATATTTTGCAGCTGATGAGACCATCTAGGTATAATTCAAGCTGTCCATAAATATCCGTGACGATATGCTTCTTCTAAAATGTATCCAGATATTTTTTGAATTTAAATGTTTTTTCTAATAATCTCCTAATAGCTTTCATTCATAAGAGTTGTGAGGCTTCAAAAAAGCCCCAAGTTAGTACTGCCTAAAAAATGATAATATTTAAAAAAAATCTATGATAGACGCAAAATTAATACTGTTTATCAGTAATCACAATCTCAAAACAGCTACACTTTCCATTATTGTTTTCCGATTTTCCATTTGTAATACTTTTCTTTTTCAATTAACCTGATATCTTTCATCATTATTTTACCTTTTCATACTACAAAATCTGTGTGCCAGATAATAATTATTTTTAATAGCAATTTTAAAATACTCAACTCGTAAGGCACTTAATAACAGGTGCGCATAATGTATCTCAATAGCTGGATACAACGCCAAATAGCAATGACATTTTATAATCCTGCAAATATTATCTATTATTTCCATATCTACAGCTCATTTCTCCTCAATCGCCATATTCATCATATTACTCCAGCAAATGAAAATAATTACAATTATATGGTAAATTCACAAAAAGGTATGAATTAAAATCCAAATTTTTTAAACAATTGCACTGCAGGAAAAGAAGTACGTTCTACAATTTTCGAAGTTTGTGATTTTGGATCGTAATTGTCAGAAGCTTTATTTTCACCACCATTAACATTGTTTGTTTGTACGGAATTTGATTGATGTCACAAAAGTGATTCTCGGAGACGTTAAGCGGTCAAAGGAATTGGATAATACAACCCTCGGCTAATCACAGTATTTGGTACGCAATGCCGCTTACCACAGGCTAGGTTTCCACTAAATCAGACCACGGAGGGTATCGGATAACCGAGACGGAATGATTACATAAAACATGTAAATAGACATCAATTACCTGAGCACGTACATTCAAGCACTGACTGCTTCCCTTGATTGGCCACTTATTATACAAAAGCAACCAACTACACCGCACAATGGTTCAATCTTTTGAACCACACTCCCGCGTCGGAGGCATTGAACAACACTCACCTAACGACCTCGGAAATATAAAAAAATCCCTGCACCCCAGCCTCTTGTGCATATATGTATGTAACCCTCCCTTCCCCGCTACCGAGAACCACCGATGGAACGCAATTTAGCGTCGCTCAACAACAGCCAAAAACGGTTCGCCTCCACGGAATCCTACCGCGTGTTACCCTATTATCGTCATCACGGCCATCATCATCGGAGAGGCCGTTGCGTTCGTTAGGCCAGCAGCCCAAGCACTGTGAAGGCTCTAACAGAAGACGAGCGATAATTAACGCCTTCGATAATCATTTGCGAAGGGCGAAGCCCCCATGACTGAAGCGAGGAGGCGGGCAGAAGTAACGCAACGGACCCAAGGGACGGAGAGGATGGATTGGCGGAGGGGGAGACAGGCGGAGAGGGAAGGTACGAACATGATGGCGATAATTGAAAACGTGAGGGAAGGAAACTCGCGGGATTGTGTTTAATTGCGTCCCTGTCGATTAAAAGACTTTTATTTTAGAATAACAACCACTCCTTACGACAAGAACTTTCTAAAAATGCAATCGCGTGTTATTTGTTGTCACGTGAATTTCCTGGATTGGAGAAGGGGAACGAAGGAGAAGAAAAAATACTCGGAAATTTAATGCGTGAAACCAACAACAGATATTTTACACAGCTAGTTTCAAAGCGGCTCTCCAAAACAACACCGGGTAGCATTTAGTTGCAAGTTCCCTCAGCAGTTCAAATAAGATAATATGGGTTGCCATTGTAATTCATCGGGTATCGTCACCAATCACATTAAACTGTTAAACGCCGTAAAGAATGTATTTAATTCTGTCCAAAAACCTGAATGTCAACATTAGAGGCCTGGTCCACATTCTGAACATCACTGCAGGAGAATGATTGTGGATAGAGGACGTTTGTCGAAGAAGAGAATTTACAAAGTTTAATCAGTGTTTACAATGGATTCCGAAGGACTTTCCAGTCTTAGAGGTGATTATCTTCAGGCATTTTCTAAAACTAAAATGCATTTAGATATATTAAAATTCTGAGTTCAGTTAAATGACTCTCGACAGTAACGCAAACCTTCGAACGGACAATGAAAGCAGTGCATTAATTCAGAGGTAGGAATTCACATTTGAAGATTAGTATTTTGCATTTTGTTATTTTTGCTGATTCTGCCTCGACCCCATTCCTATAATGCCTGAAAATTCCTTATCACCAACCATTAATCTATGCTAAGCTCAAGAACGCCCACTAATACTAACGCCGAGACAGAGGAGACGTAGATTTTTTTCCTCTCGGTCATAGCGGGCACAGCGAGGAAAATTTGTCTGCCCACGCGAATTTCACGAGGGTACATACATAGTATTAAAGAGGACATTTAGAGGAATAAGAGCAACGCAAAAGCATTAGAGGCGATACTTGGAATGAAATGACGATCAAGGTAATTAAAGGAAACGATTCATGAGCAATGCAAGAAATCTCATCACATAATTTCATTCATTAAGTGCCTCAACCCGATGATTGTTTCATTGTCTCCCCTATTCAATGACAATCCTCGTAAGGTCTGATAACTCTTACGTCTTAAAACTTTCTTTATTGGCCTATATTATTGTTCATGAGATTCTCTCAAGGAATCTTTTCTTTACAATGTATAATTTTACCTTATCTTGTCATTTTACAATCTATTATTCTCCAAAGTATCAATTATTTTCTTCTTGTACTGCGTGCCCAAAACGGTTTTTATCTTCTCAATCAATCCTCTTATACTCTCCTGAAAATTTTAGCTACTTTCCTATTGATATATATATATATATATATATATATATATATATATATATATATATATATATATATATATATATATATATATATCAATAGGAAAGTAGCTAAAATTTCCAGGAGAGTATACTACGAGTATATACATATATCAGATTATAGACTGGAAAAACTCGATTCATTTCTTTCATGGACTCTTACAGTTTTCATTATCTGCTACAACTCGAGGATTATCTGGGAAATTAATCAGTATTTTCTAATAATTGTAGTAGTAATTGTAGTAATAATTGCCTGCTGAAAATACATGTATACGTTTAATCGTGCTTCCGAAAGCTTGCACGCGTGTGTTGAAAATATTTTTTTTAACTTTATCCACAACGTTTCGGTCTTCATTTTGCATAATGGTGAATTGGTTTGTGAAACGATGTAGATTAATCTTCTACCCTCGTAATTCAATCCAATTGTTTTCCAGAACATGATATCTGGTTCCAATCAATGCTTTTAAAGGCCTTTTCGAAGACCAATATTGCCATAAAATGACATACGAGTATAATGTTCTGATACATAATGGCACAAGATGTTCTGATCTATTGTACAAGCACGAATTCTTTAGCATAAGAATTCTCTACCGATGATTTGTGATGGCATATAAACGATAACAATAAATCCCGTGAAACTTCCCCTATTGAATTGCACGACTCGTAAATCAATTAATTTATTGCAAACATAAAATAAACATTTACCCTATACTGCTCCTTATTTGAATATCCTCACTATATATACTTTTTAGCTTATTTATAATACCAGCTTAGAAGATAACCCAGAGAAAAAGTTATACATATCATGTCACCGAGTATTAAAATAATATTCAACCCTAACTTGTATATATTACTAGCAATACAGAAGCGCCATTTCAGTTGATTGAGGGGGGTATATCTAACGACATAATATTCCTTTTCCAATTATGCCGAAATATATATCTTAAGACAACTGCTTTGGATTGTAATGCAGTATACGAGATCGAAGTGAACTTCATTTCACGAAGTGTCCTGTGCTAGAAGGTCTGCGCCACGAAAAACGTGTATTACATAGAAAAACTGATTACTCCATAGATAGAGCCTCGGGACTATCTGGACTTCCGAACTATTGACGGACGGCAAACAGGAGCGCATGAATGCATGAAAAATAGCCCCAAGGAGCGAGCGGAATCGGTAAAAACTCTTGATATGCTTATACAGTTTCGCGTTCAATTATGAAAGAACACTAAACTGAGCGCATTTTTCAAACGGATAGAATCGAATCACTTCTCCGTCTTCCGGGACGATGGAGAAATTTCTCGGCTCCCTCAGTCGCAGGATGGCATTCAATTCAAGAAAATTCGCCGGGAGGGTTAAGTCATGCAAAGTTTGCCCGTAGAGAGGGAAGGGGAAATAGGCACGGGGGCAGCAGAGAGAGAAGGTAGAGAGGGACGGGGAGATGGGACACACTCAGAAACTGCTCTAGTTCTTTGAGGAATAACTGCAAGCGAAGCACGCCACATTTGCGCGCACGCTTCGGCTCACACTCCTCAAGCAGGAGCACACGGCCCATCCCACCTCAAGCACTTCCGCTCCGGGGAGTTTCCTCATCCCTCTCCGCACCCTTCGCACTCTCCTCCCCTTATCAAGCCTGAAAAAGATGACCCGTCGCCCACAGGCTGGGACTTAAAAACCACCTCCACAACCCCTCATCCCTCACCCGGAACAAGCAGTCCCTTGCAGGGGAGGTTTTCTGAGGAGGAGAGGGAGAAAGAAAGAGGAGTAGTATGAGCTCGCTTCCTCACACACCAAGTCCAAAACTCGCATTTCTCTCTCGTTTGCTCCGTATTTCCTCTCCCAACGCCACATCTCCCCGCCGGCCGCCCCTCACCCCCTCTCCCCAATAGCCCGCCCCTTTTTACCCATCCCCTCAGTCCCAACCCTACTTTTCTCGCACTGTATCATCATCACCCGGCTTCTCTGCGTCCCTCTTCTCGGTTTCTGCTCTTCCTCCCACGACCCGTCGCTCTCCATATCTCTCCCCTTCCATCCCTCGCCTTCGCTTCACCCCTGTGCTCATTCCTCATTTTTTTGCAGAGGTTCGTGTGCATGTTATCATGCCTCGGCTTTCTCCACACCGCTGTGTGTTTCATTGCTCGCTACTCCTCATAAATAAGGGGGTCGTCCGACTTTTCCTTCTTTATTTCGTGAGTCTTTCATTTCTGAGCAGTTATTCCCACCCTATCCCTAGCGGGTATTTCCTTGTGTATAGCTTCAATTCTATTCCAATGATTTCTGCCATGGACATCACGACGTTAACGATTTCAAAAGTGAATATTTTTTAACGTTAATTATTAATTATACTATTACTTACTTACAAAATTAAGTGAGTTACGCTAGGTTAGTTAATAATTACTAAGGGAAATGGGTAAGCACGACGGGTATGATGGAGATTGAGAACCTCTTGATCCACGAAGAGAACAGTCAAGATTTAGACTTTTAGAGAGGTACAGGTTTACACCTGAGTTTTCATATCGCATCGAGCGAATTATCATGCCACCGTATTTTATTGGTAGATTCCACCCCGAGATAAAATCAGAGAAAAATAAGCCGTCTCAGACAGATTCAGGTACTGGCTCTTTCCTCGCAAGATACGCAATCATAAATCTAATCCAAGTAACCGAATATATTTCCTTGAAGACTAATATTTGCTGGTTTAGTCAATCTCACCAATTATTGAATTATTTATATAGGTACGTATGTCCAAGAGTTTATTTTTATGTAGGCTAACTAATATTAAAATACATGCATGAACTATTATTTCTGAATGTACCCTTCTGGTGCTCTTATACCTCCCACCACACTCCTCGGCTCCGGCTTTAGAGGTTTTTTCCGTACGATGATTTTTTTAAATATTAGATTAATATATTTTTGCAATAAAAAGAAGGGTTTATCCATTAAAATTAAAAAAAGTTTCGGTTTTATGTTATTTCAGAAAACTGATTACTGCTCTACTACAACTTTCCTCTTTGCAGACAATAGTGCCTAAAATATTCTCTTAGCTTCCTAGAGTCATAAGGAATGCCTCTTAGTTTCCTTCCACTTCTAATTTCCGTCTTCTCCCAACCTCTCTCTCCAGTGCCTGCGCCGCCTTAACCAACTTTCATACTATTCTTCCTCCCTTTTCTCTCTCTCTTATCTTCCATCCTTCCTTTCCTTGTGCCTGCCACATGGGTCGCACACACCCTCAATCCTCCGGCTCTCTTTCCCCTGGTGTTGATGACGTAAATTCTACCCGAGTTTCTCAGCGCAAGCATCGTAAATCAGTTCGCTGGGGTAACGGTAATTCATGCAAATATCTCTGTAGCCACCTCCTCTCCTTCTCACCATCCTTTTACACTCTCCGCTTCCACCATTCTATCTCGCCTCTTTCCCCTCTTCCACTCGCTATTTCCCATTCCACGCAAGCTAGTCTGGCCCCTTGAACTCCTTCCACCTTTCCTCATCATATCCTATGAGTGAGGTTGCATACACGTTTATGTTAGAGCGTGCACATGACGAGAGATATATCCCTCTTTCTCTCTACTCTCCCCTACGGAAAGGAACCATTCACATTTTGCTCCTCCGCCGTCTGCCTCTTACCCTCCTAATTCCCCTACTCCCACTTTCATTCCCTCTCTCTCGCTTTAAAAGATATATATTATGTATGCTTCCCCTCTGCGTATGTGCGTGCACAATGGAAGCGCCATCTCCTTCCAAATCTCAAGAGAGAGAGAGGGAGAGAGAGAAGTGTGTGAGGGAGGGGAAGAAACAACAAGGAAGGTCTAGGGAAGATTTTTTGGCACGCGTGCGGGTACCCAGTTGTGTAGTCGCGCGTGCATTTATGCATGCACTTGCAATAATGAGTGTACGTGCAAGCATTTATCAATGCATGCGTGATTATGCATTTGTAATGGGAGCCAATCTCATCGTTTGGAGGCTATTTCAATCGCACTCGGAAAATTCACAATGCATGGTGACCAAACCCACATAGAATTACCATATCATAACGCACATGAAGCCACTAATTCAAGCGTAAAACCGAAATGAAAAAAATACCATCTTTTTCCACGTGTAACCTATAAAAAAACCAAACACGACTAATAATATAACTTCACATATTTTTTGTTTTATTGTACTTCTAATTTCTCCATTGCCCGCTCGCTTTGTCCTTAGCGATGGATGTTTCGTCAAACCTAGGGTACGATGGAACAAATAATGACTGCTAATACTCTACATCGTTTCCTCGGATGGCATGAGCGTTATCTCGCGATTTCCCATCTGCAAATCTAAAAAGATTTCAACTAAGGCATTCAATGAATGCAATAAAAGGGAGTGCAGAGATTGCAGAGTGCAGGCGAGGTATTTTTATAGGACCAAGAAAAGTGCGCAAATGAAAAGGAGAATCGCGGAAGGATAATAGGAGCAGCGTGGAAAGGGATCAATAAAAATAACTTTTGTTGAAGAATACCTATGGCGATGCAGCCTATCGCTTTATCATGCATGGGATAAAAGTAAAAGCAAATCCCCAGATTGCTTTTCGATCTTGCATCCCTTACTAGCCCTACCCACCTACTTTTCTCTTCCTGACCGGCATAGACCTGTTCCATGTCAAACCAAACTTCGTTGTCTTCCACGTGCAACTCCTTCTATGCGGATAGTGTGTCTCCCGCCGCGCAGTGATACCAACAGGACGGTAGAAGGCACGACCTCGATGAGAAATTGGCTGGAGATTGAGCTGGGCAATATGGCCGAAGTGAAGAAAGGCTCGGGGAGATGTTGGGAGGCATGCTAAGGCGGTCAAACAAGGTCCGCTTATCACAAAGCACACAAATTCGTGAGATCCCGACAGTGACATGCATTCTTCTTCCCTCATTTCCTTTCTGCTCACAGAGCAGAGTAAAACCGAGTCGCCCCATAGCCTCACATTCCATGCTCGTCTTCAGCCTAATTCATTCCCGTCTTATACACTCACTAGCCTAATTACGGTTTCATACCGTACGCTAACCGCACCTCGGAAGAGATCGGACTCAGAATGTCACGATCATCTTACACTTTACTACACTGTCATGACTAACAGAAAATTAATGTCGTAGGTTAGACGACTTAGTGCATGACCCAATCTCACGGTGTTGAATCGTTGAGAAATTCTCCTTTGCAGGCAAACGTAATCACACATCTAATATACACTACTAACTGATCGAGATCACTGAAGTCCGGACCTCATCATCTTCAATCCAATTATCCGTGGAATGGACCATACCTGACCTAAAAATGTGCAGATGAAGCCTTCACCCAATTAATCGGCTGATAAATCATTAGAATTTTCAGTTTATCTCTTAAGTATTGAGAATAAAACAAATTCCTTCCTGACACGGGAACAAGGGGTTTCCGTATTGACGATAAATTTTGACCAAATAGTGTAGAAGTTTCTATCAAACATTAGGTCGATAATCTCTACACAGGAAAGTTTATTTTCTTAAGATGAACCTAGCATTACATATCAGGATACTAAACAATTTAGCAAGAATAAGCTTCAAACAGAAATAAATATCTCAACTTAGAGAGAATAACTCGTGAAATTCATTCGTAACCACGTGATAAAAAATACCTAATACAAATATTTTCCTTTTATATATATTTACTACTCTTCTTTTTTGGAGCTTCTCAACGATGTAGCAACATATTTTTATACAATTTTCACACTCGAGGAACAAAACGATGGAGGGTAAAACGTTATAATCTATCATAACGAAGGCGGTTTTTCAGTTGAATGCGCTTCGAAGAAAAACAGGCATCTGTACGCCGCAGAGAGACTGCAATTATTTTTTTAGGAAGAGGCAGATTCAGAGGAGAAAAGAGGTATTTTTTTAGTGTCACGCTGCACCTTCGAGGAATAGGTGGATGACTATGGCGGAGAGCCCAAGCAAGAGAGAATAAAAACAAGAGAAATTAGATGACAAAGGAAATGTGACTGCGCCAAGTTCATAAGCCCAGAGCAAGAGAGCGGAACCTCAAAGCAAACCGTGAAAACTGCTAACTGCTTCTCTCCTTTCCCACATTTTTCAAATGCAGAACCGCTACTAGTCCACTTTATCTCCATGCACCATACATACCCTTCAAAACCCAATTTCTCGCTTATGAACCTCCTGAGCTTTAAAACGTTTTCCTGGTATCTATTGCCACTACCTATCTCAAATTGTCGAATGTAGCTTTCCTTAAGATCTACCTCCGTCAGGAAAGTATTTTCATCGGTTAAAGTTACAAATGATTGAACGTGGCAAAGAAAAAATCGAACACAAAAGCAAAATGCTTGGTAAATTAAAAAAAAATTAAAGCATTCATTTCCCACAAACATATATAATATCATACCGATCACGCACAATCCTATTCTAAAGGGGCTGAATGGAATCCACTGGGAAATGGAACTGGACGGTAATTACGGGTACTTCTGAAAATATTGCAGACAAACAATATTTCACCCACCTCCTCCAGTTGAGGAGTAATTCTGTAAATTTTGGGCATAATCAGGAAAAAATATTGAACACCGCCGAAAAAGGAAACGTAAATGAAAAATCGCAAATACCCAGCGGAGTGGTAAACGAGAGGTAAATCTTAGGAATAAGAAGCGGAGGAGGGCGCGAGGCGGGAATAGGAGTAAGAAAGAATATTGAGAAGTGAGGGTGAAATATAGGTAGGAGGTGGCGATGAGTGTCCCGAAATGGAGAGGTAAGAGGGCTCCGGGAGGAAGTGAAGCTTGCAAAGCATGAGGAATGGTAGGGAACGGAGGGCTACCGGGTGGGATGGGGGCGTGGGGGGAGGAGTGGAGAAAGAGAAGAAGAGAGGACGTTCCGCAGAAGAAGGTATGGTCTGGGGGGTCGCGCTCGACTTGTCTCGAGAGAGGATGCTATCTTATCGCCTTACAAGAGAGATAGGTCTGCAAGAGGTGCGTATTTACCTTCCCAGAATGATACTCTCCACTCCAAAACCCACCGTACCGCGTTCTTACCTCAGAGCCTCCCCCACTGCCCCTCTGCGAGCTCTCCATCTTGTCATTACACACGCGCCCTTCCACACTCCCGCAGCTACTGTGCGTCATGGCTCCACATGCGCATACCTCACTGCTAAATGCTGTATTATATCCATGCCTCTGCATCCAACTCTGCAGACTTTCCTCTCTCTTCTTCTACACACTAACCATTTCTAAGAAATATTCCTTCATCCCTACGGTCCCCATCTCCTCCTTTCCGACCTCTCTCAAACATTCCATTATTTCTGCTCCTTTCAAGAGAGAGAGAGAAGGAAGCACACAGCCGAACATTCCATATACCACTATGGGATGGAGAAAAAATAAATTAAAAAGGAGACCTACCCGCGTCATTTTCCAGGGTCCTTTTCTACTTCTACAACTATACCTTATTCACGCTCTCTTTCGATGTTTCTCGGGGCACTCCACTCTGCACATTTCCTCGAGGCGAAACGAAAAAAAAGGAGTAAAAAGTTCGGAGTACGAATTTTCTTCCTCCCTTTTTACTCTCTCCCACTTAATTTCTCCTCAGAGAAAGTAGTGGGAAAGGAAGGAGGAAAACAATGGAAAGGAATCAACGAAGAAGTATGAGATCTCATTGTTACGCAAGTTATCCCCAAATTTTGACCCTGAAAGTTTTGGGCCCCTCTCCCGCTCACTCCCAGTCATCGTTTCCCCTTTATCATTTATCATGCTTCTTAAGCAATTAAAATTGGAGAAGTTATATAAATATTCCAAATGAAACGCTATGATATATTTTGAGCCATACTAATTCCATTTTATCCTTGAAAGCGGGGAAATGTTACGCAAATAGGAGATTCTCATAGTGAATGAAGTTTGTTCTAGAATCAGTTTAGATACTAGGATACTACGATACTCGTATGTTCCGCCAATTAGAAATACAGGCAATATTAGCAGCTGACATCTAAGTGAATATTACTTTCAAGCGAATTAATCTCCAAAATATACCAGGACGTTTATTTTTTAGGAAAGAGAGATGGGAAATGTGATACATGCATCTTGCATTAATATCACTATATCATTTAACTATCAAATAGCGCTGAGTTAAACCGCAGTTTTTCGTAACACAGCCAGTTTTTCGTAACCATATGTTAACTAGTCTACGTAACACAAATCAATGATAAAATATATTCCCGCAAATACTGAAGACATTTGTCGTTAGCGGTCAATAGATGCGTAGACTAATCGAATCTAAGAGGCATAAACATTGTACAAGAAATAGCTTTAAGTCAACTGAGAACAATACCTAATTCCAGTCATTTTTGTGCCACCGAAAGCTTAAGTTGGGTTTGGATTGCCCCTCTGACGCTTTCAGAACATCTAAATTCCATCATGAATACCGCTTATTTAAAGGAGGCATAGAGGAAGGGCAGAGCACTCAAGTGGGGTGCCCAAAGGTCACTGAATTCGATGCCCCAAATCCCTCAGTCACGAATGCAAACATGCTTAAACAAGACGCAAATGCTGGTCACTCAGATGCGCATCGGACAGAGGAATATACTATTATTCAAAAAAGCTTGACACCACCTTCATCGCCTCCTTCTCCTCCTTCCTCTGACGCTCTCACTTCCTATTCGCCGCCATCACCTTTCACGTCCAATGCTCGTTTGTTGGCAGCTTACTATCGCCTCGGTCCCGACCAGTTCTTGTAATTTAAAGCCCTTGACCCGAGCATGCCATGTAACCCATCATCTCGTTTTCTCAAAATCGGGATCACTCGGTGAATACGAAAATCACAACGCGTGGGCAGCCAACAGCCACCCGTTACGCTTCAATCTCGTTCCAGGTCTCCACTATGTCCAGCGCTATGCTCTCAAATAATTTACACCACCACGGCCGCCACAATACATGACTAGGCGCCATTCATTCTATCGCAATGTAAAAACAATCAAATGGCGCAGGAGATGCTGAGGTATCAACTCGTAATGGCCTTAGTCATTCATTGCTGTGGGTTTATGTACTTGAAATCAATCTTCGAACATCGATCATGTTCAAAGGTTTGTCGAGAAATTGTCAAAGTGATCATTTCAACGAGCATATACTATTTCCATGCTTTTTTTCATGAAATCACTTTCAGCAAGGAAAAAAATAAATGCATAAAAATTCTGCAGTTGCAATGCGAAATAATTTCTGCGAGAAATAAAAATATCGTGAAAAAATAATAGCATAAAAATATTAAAAATCAGTCCACCACGTTAAACCTGGCAGGATCGGATCAAGGTCGAGCGTTTCGCCTGGTGAATGTGTAGTATTTTTCCTTCGGTGACTGCGCCCTTAGGAAATCTGACAAGGTGAGCCCATACAAAAGTGAATTATCTAACGCTTGATAGCGCACAAATCATCGTAAGAGTTCGAGAGACAAAAAATGTTTAAAATAACCAGATGATGATGTAGATACATTGAAACTGGTAGTATTCAAGTTTATTTTTGGAAAATTGCCTAAATTGCTTAATCATTAACTAAACAAAAAATGCTTATCGCAATGATACGAATTTCTATTTTTACAAAGATAGTCCTCCTTATTATGGTTAATGAAACATCTTATAAAAGAAAACAAGACATAACGAGAAACGTCGAATATCAGCATCTGATCAGGCGTTAGGTGAGTTATTTTAGAAGGTAATGGCAATGGATGTAAGAAAAATTGCGTCAGCAGGAGTAGTATTTATCTATAAAGGAGAAGAACATATGAGAAATAAAGGCAAATAAAGACGTGATACATACGCTTGCAACGAAGAAATTTGGTGGATGAGAATCCGTAAATAGCATAAAAATAGCACGTCTTCGGCAGACTAACTATACTAATAAGATAAATAAAAAATCAGAAACCTATACAAAATGAAAACTAAAACTAAAAACTCAAAACTAATTTTATTTTAGTGAAAGAGAATCAAGACTGAAATATGGTCAACAGCTATGCAACCGTGTGACATCCCAGCAACAATGCCAAAAAGAAGTCTTTCAGTTCATCCCGCCGGCAGGAGCCACACGATTTTACGATGTGCTCAGTGCCGGTCGACTACGAAGCCTTTCGTCACGAGTACAAAAAGTAGTCCAGCCACGTGCACACCACCGCTGGCCTTCAGTTTCTCCGAGGAGTTACTGTGTCTACTTGAACTTTACCGTCCATCATAAAGCCAATTCATGAGGCCACCACTCAAGTTCCCATCCAGCTTTTCACGTGCCCGTAGTACGAAGGTACTAGAGAGAGAAAATTTCACCAGCATTCAACTCGCAACTAAAGCTACTATCGTTTAGGAAACCTCAGGGCTAACAATTTTGTTTAGACACCATTGCATGCGACCAAATTTCATTGGAGAGTTTTACGAAACAGGGAGAGGATGTATCTATTGTAACAATTCAGTCGATAATAAAAGCCATGAATCAGTAGAGAGTGGTTATGGCGTGGTAACAGATAAAGATAGCAGAAGCACGAACTAGTTTTGCAATAATCACATCTTCTTTGAAGCAAACATTATATGACTGCCCTTATCGCAAGACAAGAGTGATTACTCTTACATATACTGACGTTTACCATTCAATTCCTATATATCTATCCAATGACCACAATTAAAGACACGATTTAAACCTCTCTGAATGGTTAAAATGATGCCAATGAATATAATGTAGTTTTTAGTGGATTAAATAAAAGATACATTTGATAAATGAAAAAACTGAACGGTACCTGAATGAACAAACATTTCAAAAGACAATCCTGAAAACAATTACAGTTATCTCCCTAAATTATTTCCTCTCTTGTTCGTGCCCCAATCATGGCGAAAAGGCGCTGGAAAATCGGGTAAGGATTACATCGATGATGAAGGGAAAATAAGAAGAATTTGGGATGCAGGGAGGACATAACCATTCCATCGGCGCGCATTATGAATGGCCCATGCCTTTATCTAGATGTAATTTGTCTAATCCATACATCCCCTCCGACCGATTCCAGCCATTCATCCCTTTGAAGCAGGCGGATTCCACCCCACGGTCTCCCTGCACCGTATACCCATCTCGTGCCCATCCTTGCTCCACATTCCTATCCCCTAAGCCGGGGCAACAAAGCCGCTTTCACAAAGCAGTTACGGTTCGCAAACCAGCAGTGCTTTACACAGCCCGGGAGGTTACGCTAGGAGCTGGGAGGAGATGAGGAAGTAGGGTCGGACGTGGTAGGGGTGGGTGTGGGGGAGGGACATATTGCCAGGGAGGGTGTGGTGCGAGGAGGTGGGAGTGCTGTGAGGAACGAGGATGATGCCGAGGATATTGGAGGGCTGGGACGAGGTGATGTGCGGCCGAAAGAGAGAGAATGATCCGGACACGAGGACGGAGGCCGAGCCAGGGTAAGTTAACCCCCGCCGACCACCTTAAAAATCTCTCTAAAAACTCAAGCCAAACCCTTCTTGGCGCCAGAAATCCAGAATTTCCTCATCTCCACCAACCTGAGATGATAATTTTCAACAGCTCGATGACTGAAAAAATAAAAATAATACGAAGAAAAATATTTGTGGTCGGTGAAAACAGCCGCGACGGGGAAGCAAGGCAGTCAATAGGACGGTATTTGTTTACTTGTATCGTGGAAAGATACATAAGTGGGAAAGGGAGGGAGGACCAGGTTAAATGAAAGGGGACGGAGTGAGCCCACTTATTTATAAAAAATAAACGGGCGGAAGAGAATGTGGGGGCGGTAGAAAGATGTCGGGGTGCAGGCACGTTTGCTAAGAAGGCAGGTCAAGTTTTCTTACACATTCTACCAAATCTAGGTAGAGTGAAATACTGTAAAGCATGGTGATGTTGGGCGAGGAGACGAAATCGGTGCTTTGGATAGGACAAGTAATACTAGGAGTGATGGGTACGGGAAATGTGGGAGGTGATGAACAAACAAGCGGCGCGGGAAACCTTGCCAATAGAGCCAGCGTGGGGTTATTGTGGACAAAAGTAAATCTAGGCCCAATACTCGTAATACTTCCCTCGCTACCTCCTCAAGGGCCCTCACAGAATATACCTTATCTTATCCTTCATCCTTGTACTCCGTATATATAATCGCTATTGTCTGGGACCCCCCGAGCAAACTCTGCGCAGCAATTCATAGAAAATTCTTTCGTGCATCAAAACGTCCATGGATTAGAAAGATGCTGTTATTATCCATCAGTTTCTCAGGAAAAGGATCAAAAGAGGGGTAAATTACGGAATGTTCCAAAGGAGGACTACGCATAAAGTCGCTTTCCCTTCATATTTACATTACTTATGGTCAATTCGAGTGTTTAATAGACAAAGATATTTATGAAAGCAAAATTTTCCTATCTCTCCAGTTAGCATAAAGTAAACGTATGAATTCCTTCAATTGAAATCTATACATACAATTCTTCTTTCCATCTTCATTCACCTTTTGCACTCCAAAAGAATTCTCCCAAAAAACAGTCGTCTATTTGGGTTATTTTCACACCCTCAATTTAATATTTATTCAACCCTAAATTATGATATAACAATGGCGATAATCTTAAAGATATTATCAAGGTTAATTAATATTAAAATAATATTTCTAAAGATGAAGGACTAAGGACGAAACTGGATTAACAAAAAGGACATTCATTAAACTGGAATTAATATATCGCATCTTATTAACTTGATATTTAATAAGCATGAAACTGAAATGCCTTTTTTTGTTACACTCGTATATCACCTATTGAGATATTTTGATTTCAAGTGAATAGGAATTCACCGCCGAGCATTTTCATAACTACAGATAGTTATAAAGCACCAAATTTGGTGAAATAATTTCACTACTTTCATCGGTCAATAATTCTAATATTTTTCCTACCAATACTACCAGCTAACTTTTACATGTATTTTTACTAACTTGTATTTGTGATCTCTTAAATTACCATCAATATAACCATCCTGTGTCCTAGTATTTTAAATTTATTCTAGTATGTTTTTAATTCTGGTATTAATATTCTTTTAGCAGAACAGAGTAGTCCATTCAACCGTTTATGTGATAAAGAGTTGCAAAAAATTTTCATTTTTCAATTGAACGGGTAATCTTTGGTCAAATTAATCACTTTTTCATTCCGATTACCATTCAATTTAAGCTATTCTATCTGTAATAACAAATGGCTCTGTATAAATCTAATGTTCCCGCTTTTCATCATATTCTTCTACTTCTGGTATGCTTTATAATTATATATATTTATCTTTGCTTTTCTTTCCTTTAAATGCAGACCATTATTTTTAACCAATCGATACAGGTCATCAAAGTAAAATATTCATTTACACCCCTAGTGTCAATCAGTCCTCATACACGCTTCTTCATTTTCCAGCATTTATTTGCTTTCATGAAAGCAGCGTGTTGATATTCTCTCACAATGAGCCAGTTTATTTACCAAATTTGATGAATAATTTTTGTACGTAACAATTGAGATGATATTCTCCTTCACTAATTTGATCTAATTTTTTTAATTATTTCGATATTATGCTAAACTACAACCATACATTTTATTCAAACCGTGAATCGCTCTATCCATACATAACACTAATGCCTCAAATAGATAGAATTCCATGTTACACTATAATGACGTACTATCTCTTAAAACAATTTTCAATTATTTCATTAATTACAAGCTTCTGCGAATCAACAATTAACATCGGCCAGACACTACAATTATGCTAAATTGCAACAATTACCGCAATAAATCAGTCCAAAGTGGTCAGGAAGATAACTTCAATGTAAGGGAAATATAAATGCTCATAACAAAATCTTTATTGTGCAGATATAAGACGTCTGTATTATTTTATCCATAGAAACCTAAAAAATATTTAACTGAAGCAAATGTCTTATTCAGATGGAAATATGCCATTTCATCTGGAATTCCACGACCCAAAACCCAAGTCGCATTACTTCTACCGCTCTGAAAGCCTAAAACATTTTCAACTTTCAACCGCCGATTATTCCGTCTCTTTTCCTTTTCCTTGGGAAAAAAGTAGAGAAATAAAATGTCTATTCGGAAGACATCTGATGTGGAAGGGTTGAAAGAGAGAGAAAGAAACAGAGCCAAAATAAAATGAAAAAATAATATATATCCCCGCGAATTTTCCCAGCGCGATAGGCAAGCGAGGTACCCAGAATTTGCAGCACATCCTTTTCTCCCAAACCTCTCTCTACCACCATCACCTCCCACCCACCCCTGCTCCCACCATCCACCGCCCCCACCCCGGCCCACCACCCTCTTCGGTCCAACCCAACTCTATTCCTCACTCATTCGCACAATTCCATCCGTTTCCTCTGCAGTGCGTGTTTGTGCCTCCTGAGATCCCTCCTTTCCCATCCATCGGGGCCATTCCGTACTCTCTCACGCACACGATGAGTGAGTGAGAGAGAGAGAGGGAGGGAGCAAAGGGAAATAGAGAGAGAGAGAAGGGGATAGGATGGGAGCTAGGGAGGGAGGAAAGGGGCCGGCAGGGCACCGAGGCGAGAGGGAGGGGCTGGCGGGTTAACGGGGGACGGGCGGGGCTCCCTCGCGCGCCCCCGGGGCGTTACAAAGGGCCGTGCGCTCTCATCGATTCGTCGTTGTCGGCCGTGGGGAGAGGGATTCCTTCGCCCGGGAGAGGGAGACAGAGAGAGAGAGAGAGGAAGGGAGAAATGGAAGGAGCAGAGTGATAGCGCGGGGAGAAGAGAATATGGGATAGAATAGCGGGATGAAGGTGAACGGTAAAGGAGTGGCGCGCACGATGGAAATGTTAGTTGGAATTAGGAAGACACAGAAAAGAGTTTAAACGAGGTAAGAATATGATAGAGTTGAGTAGTTTAATACAAGGGAAAGTAAGCGAGACTGCTTTAGAAGTTTACACAGTGGAATGGACGGGGAGAGAATAAAAACAATATTATGAAGCTATGACTGTAGTTAGCGAGATCAAACAAAACACGAAATGAGTGAATGAGAGATTGTAAGGGGTACCACAAAATGCTCCCTACTTTCCGTCCACCACAGACACGGAGTTAAGGACTACTTAAATTATAATTACGTCTAAAGGAGATTTCACCAGATAGCATTGTGTCACCATAGTTCATACTTACTGGAATCATACTTGGAGGTTACAGAGAAACGAATTCCTATGGATAGCATGTATATTTACAAGAAATAACATACATAAATCGAATTAAACAACATAAAAGTAGTAAATTGGTTTAAAATATTAATTTGCAATGAAAAAATCCAGTGGGATTACAATTTCTGGATTAAGTAATAATTTTAATAAGATAATTATTGAACCTTTCTACATAATAACTAAATTGAATTAGCTCGGGTGTTATGTTTAAATGTCTTCACCTTGAAATGATAATCTCCGGGGGCGGAGGATGCACTCAACTCTTCCTCGGCCTTCGAGCTCAAAACCTATCCGGCTTAAGAGTGAGAAATGAAAATCAAGTGTCCACTAAATTCCCTCTTCTGGTATACCTTGTATATTTAAAAACAATTACCAAATAACTACCAAGTGAAGAAGAAACGTATGAGGGTGCCTCGAGGTATATGCAATGCTACAATTCGGAAAAGAATCATCAATGCAACTGGAGTTATCCGTAGAGGATCAAACAATTATTCGTCTCATCAACTAACTTTAAACCAATTCTAAGCTTCCCTTTTTCAAAATATAACAAATTTATTTTCTGTTATCAGTCATTAAAAATAAGTGAGTTATCCCTTTGAGCTCATTACAACCTGGTGGAATGAAATCAACGCTAATGGTGTGCTGCCTATCGTGGCTCACAAATTCTTCACATTCTCATTCACTCAGCGACCAAAAGCAAAAGGAAAAAATTCGACAGGAACCACAAATGAAATTTATAATTTTTTCAAAGTGTCCAACAATAATATCCCTCCTCACCAAAACAGTGTCCTTCGGAGAGGTAAACCAAACAATAGGGTTAAGGGGCGAAGCTTGAGACTGCGACTGAGTGGTGTACAGAAAGCGAATGGAGCTGGAAAACGTTAACTCATGCTTCACCACTCCTCGTCCGGTTTACCCTGAATTCCATCTTCCCGCCTTACAATATCTCCCCACACTCCCCCTCTCTCACAACCACCTTCTCTTTCCCTCTTCCGCAAACTACTCTTTCTCCTCTTGCTTTCTCCTCCACTTCACCTCCCCGCTCTCATCCTCCGTCCTTCCGTGTACACAACCGTTCTCTCGCCCGCGCCCTTTCTCTACCTCTCTCAATGCGCCGCTAGCATTCCCACTCCCTCTCTTGACCTCCCATGTGACCGAATGGAATATCCAACGAGGAATCGCAATATATCAGCGCGTGTTCCCGCAATAAAGAATTATATTCCACTTAATGCTTTTGGGCTCTCCCATTTCTGTCTCTCTCTCTTTTCCTCTCATGCACCCACACAGCCACGAGCCCTCCGCAGGAGATTCTCTCGATGTCTAAATTCTACACGTCTCGTCCGTCTGTTCAAGCTCTCACCTTCCCCCCCCCCCTCCTGCCTGCACATATCCCCATCCCGACCCCATCTTCACCACCAGCTCCCATCCCACGCGGCCGACTCCCTCCCTTCCTAGGCCAGAGGAGTGGCATGCCTCCCAAATTCCGGGAACATGTAAAAGAGTTTACGTCCGTGATACTGGAACAATCGTGGTGGACGTGAGCTATGACTCTGCTTTCTGATTGGGATCGCGTTAATTTCGAATGCAATCCGGTCGTGAATCACGCTTGCGAGAACTCATTTCGCTACTCGATTTATTACCTCCCGAATTGAAAATGTTTAGCAGTAACAACCCACTGCTTATTTCGGTCTCGGATGCTTGGACGTGGGGTTTAATGCCCAAAAAAGGTAGTTTAGGCAGAAATAAAAATTGAACGGTAAAACAACCTGCAAGGTAGATTTTACAATGTTTCGATCGACATGAAGGGCCACCTCATTTTTTGATTCCCCTAAAATGTTCGAGTACCTTGCGTTTACTTTGAATCATAGACACGACCTCCACCCCGCTGAAAAGGAGGGTAATATGACACTGGGATTGAAATGAAAAACTCATTACTGAATCAAAATATTTTGGATACTCCAGAACTTAAGTAAGATACGCATTGGTTTTATAGTTTAAACCTGTTTACAACAGGTTTTATACTCTCTGAATTCTTGCACTTGACGAGGGTTTACAAGAAGTTTTTCATTAAAAGAGCAATATTCCACGAGTATTCTAAAAGAATACTCATAGAAATATTTTACCACACCAAGATTCAATAATAAACCGATAAAAATCATTCCTGTGCTGACTTCGTTCAAAAAGGTGAGAAGATAATTTTTGAATTCTCAAATGGTAAAATATTAAGATTTTAATCTTGCTATTGTTAACTATAGATAAGCCTTTTTTTATACTGGGTGAACAAATAAATGAAGCCATTACTTCGTTTTTACCGGACAGGAAACTGAAAGAACGACTGCCTTCACAAGTTCATTTCGCTGCGGACATTATGATCCTGCTGAGTGATGCCAAGTATGTTTAGAAACCACCAGGCCGCACATTCGTCCATAATTGATATTTTTTATTTCATTACAGATTTAGGCTGCGATCATGCATGTCTTCCCTCATCTATCTTCTTCGGCCTTCACGCTTTCTTTCTTGCACTCGTCCAACTTGCCACGCCCCCAAGTTTCAATCGATACCTTTCTCTTCATATTTTTATGTCACATTTTCTCTTCCTATTGAGCATTTTCATAATATGGCTTTCTAATTGGTAATATCTCATTGCAATGGTCATCTATTATTTATAGAGACCTAGTAAACCATACACCTATCGCCACCTGTATTCCATCATGAATAATTCAACTTGCCTAAATTTCTGAAATATGATATATTGAAAGAAAGAAGAAAGAAATTAGGGAATTATAATTTAAGAATTATCCCAGAATTTAATACGTTGTCTATACGAATTGAAGGAGATATAAAATAATTTTTTCTCTTGCGTTTATTACTTTGATTCCTCCTTTATTTACAAATACTTGTTTAGTTATTAAATAACCATTTCGCTACAAACGTGATTCTTGAGAATAATAAACACAAACCGTTACTTAAAAATTACACAGAATTTTTCACCGCACGATGATAATTCTAACAATCAGTATTTTGTGTTAGTAGGACATGTTAACGGAGGATACATCCTCTTATACGACGAAAATTCTCAGAGGTGGTTATGCATTATCAACAAATTAGACCATCAGATTAAATTCAGCGTGCATGGTAGTTCAGATGCGGAGTAGGACTCGATTCCTCATTTAAAATGTCAAGAAAACATAACTACATATATGATACTACAAAATTTGGCTAAAAATATAGAAATACCAATCTGTCACCTGCTCTAAATTGTCGAAAATATTTTCGTGAAAATCATAATATTAACCGGAAACGGAACAGTCAAACTTCATGAAAACGAAGGTGAGGGTTCCAATCTTAGCTCTTCTTTGGCATAAAAATAAGAAGACAAAGGTTAATGATAATTCTATTACATTCATTTCCTTTGATGCTATCAGCGAGGTTTCCGGCTGAATTTATTGTAAATCCTAACGAAAAAGTTACGACTTTACGCATAGAGAGAAACAGGATTGGTGGAAGATATTTTTTAAGCAAGAGAATTCGACACCTATACCCGCCAAATACAATATACACCAAAAAAATGAAAACAAAATATGCATGTGGCTTAATTTAATTCTTCCCCGCGAATTTACATCCTTCTTATGTAATATGATATGTTTCATTCCTCCTTTTCTTCTCTTGTTCATTATGCTCACACCATAGAAGAAGGCTCTTAGGGCGGGGGAACGTCTTACTCGTCATTTGCCCCTTCCAAAAAATCTTTTCTTTCATCTCTACTCCCAAGGAGAAAAAGAGACCTCTACCCTTTTTTTTTATCTCGCATCTTTTCCTCCACCCCTCCTGATCCTCCATTCCTATCAAATCCCCTCCGTCCAGAGTCTTCCCACCCACTCACTCTCCCCCCACCTTCGCTCATCGCTAAAGAGAAATCCTTATGCGTCCCTAACTCTCCCTCATCCAGCCTTTATCCATTCCCATCCCACCGCCATCCCCTTCCTCTTCTACTCGGAGAACGACTCCCTCCACCTCGCCCCCTACCATCCTCCCTTATCTGCCTCACCCCTCCCTCCCTACACCCTCTCTCTCTCTCCTAGTCATTTCAGCCCCGTTCTTTCCTCATTAGAGGCTTACAAAAGAGTCTCGGGAGCAACTGGGACCAGCCAGGGCTTCTTTCTCTTTTCCATCCACCACCCCACCCATTCCTAACCCATCGCGACTTCCCCTCGACTACCGCCATTCTCCCCTCCGCTCCCCCTCCACCTCCCGCGTGCCCTCCGCACCCTCATCCTTGCATCATAACCCCTTTTGCTTCCATCTTCGTTTCTAATTCTCCCGCTTCTTCGGTTAGGCTATAGAGTGACGCAGGAGGGCGAATCGGAACGGAGGGAGAGCCTCGGCATAAATGAAATAGGAGAGTGCGAAATAAATAAAATACTCGTGTCACGTTAATGGAACAACCTTCTAGAGGTGGGAAATCGTAATACGGAGAGGAACGTCTCCGGAGATTTACAAATACTAACTACTTCGATGTAATGCGAAGTACCAAGATCTCTAATTCCAATTCACCATGCCCAAGCGTATCAGAAAATTGTACAGAAATCTATGCATTACAATGTAAAAAATGCATACTCAAGTTGGGAACATTGGAAGATGATTTCAAAACCACTATATTAGAAACTTACGAATGCTAGTACTGGAAATATTACCGGCAATCCGTTTGTAAGAGAAAATGGGGACTGAAAGCGAGGAAGCTTAGAGCATTTGAGACAAATTTACAAGGTAGATAGCTTCCAAATTAAACTACGGAGAGTCTTCTCCCAAGAATATGATAAACAAAAGAAATTTTGAGAACCGGATTACGGATTTTATTTCTTTTTTGGTACTTTGAGCGGTCACGGGCGATTATTAACTACCAGCATCGCCTTTCATAATCTCGAAAAGCAGTATTCAAATGAGACGTGAGATGGGATCAGAAATTAGGCACTTAAAATGAGGCAGAAGCAAAGGGAGTTGAAATAGAATTGGAAGTGAAAATATTCCGCTGGAAATAAATAGGAATGGCTAATTAGCGTAGGACTGGACACATCAAGAAGGTGGAAGTGATAATAAATAAAGGCCGGGAAAATAAGAAGGAAAGAATTATAACGAATCATTTTGAAAGAGAAGAAAAGAAATATTGCATTGCAAGGTAGATGGAAGCTAGGGGTTAAGTGACAGTCAAGTGAGGCCAACGACCTAAGGAACAAGAATAAAATGGCTGTAAAATCCGGTAGCGTTATATGCAAACGTACATGTATTCGCATGTCCTAGTAAAAGATAAATTCGTCAATCAAAAATGAATATTGAGTCATATATAATTATTTTGTAATTATATTGTGAATAAGACAATTATAATTCTTATATTTGTTATATATGTTTGGGTACATATATATATATATATATATATATATATATATATATATATATATATATATATATATATATATATATATATATATATATATATATATATATATATGTGTGTGTGTGTGTGTATAAATATATACAGATAATTATATACATATATATATATACAGCTACCTGTATATATAGACACACATATAGCTATAAATGCTTAAATGAGACTAGATTAAATCTAAAATTCTGCACAAGGGAAGTTTTTTAAAAATGTTTGCAATCCTCGTACTCCAAACTGAGATGAAAATCCTTTACCTGGCGCAGCATAAAAGGATCATTTAAATGAGTCGTAGCGCGCATCCACGCGGTAATGACTACTTCAAGTTGAAAATAATTGAAATAGGATAGGAAAGGGTGGAGATTTCCCAACAAGATAGAGGTTTGCAGAGACAATGTTTCAGCTAAGAAACTCTGAATAATTCTTTTATATTACCCACTTGCTATATGCGAATGGACATCATATTCCAGTTGATAGAAAGCTGGGGTACTGACTGGAGGGCCCGGATTCGATTCCGGTGACTATTTACCCTCAACTACACCCAAGCTGCGTGATTATGTTGGATACTAGACCTTTCTAGGAAACCACAAACGGCAAAGAAAAAATAATTGGCCCTCCTACCTCGATATGTGAATTTTACACACCATTGAGCTTAGGACAGAATATCCTCCACCCTCATCTTCCACACCAACGCACGGATTGAATAATGTTCTTAGTGCTGCATGCATATGCCTTCAGGTTTACAAGTATATCACAAATATGATTAAAGTTGGCAATAAATGAAAAACGCCATTGATTTTAAATTGAATCTTGAAATGTAAAAGTTCCACCCAATTTCCCAGGGGGGAAACAGAGGTTGACGGACGGGTGGAATCCTTCCGTCAGATATTATCCAACGTTTTCTTCCGGTATGGCCCGCAACTCTTTCACGCCGGAACGAAAAAGATAGTTTCAGCACTCATTCCTACCCTTTCCTATTTCCCTTTTCTCCCCTTCCTCGTCACCATCCACTCACTCATCCCCTTCATTCCCCTCCCACTGAAAACTTCCAAGCCCACCCCCTCCGGCGACTAACGTCGCTGACCCTCACTCGCCCCCTCGTTCCTCCCCCCGACCTCCACCGTCCTACCATGCCCAATGCCACCCGTGTAATTATCCGCTCGGTTTAAATCATTACGCTCTTTACGCACGCTTTTTATCCACATCCCCTTGCTACCACGATACCTCCTGCGTCCTTCCTTACCTCTCTCACTTCGGTCTCATCCTTTTCGCGTGCATTCACCACTCGTCCCCTTTCTCTCCCTCTCCATCTCCCTCATCCCCACTTCCTCGCCGCCCCAACCCCTCCCCGTCCGCCATCTACCGCCCATCCTGACTCTCCCGAACTTACACTCCCCGGCACTACTTAATCCGACCCATCTCCCGACCCTCTTTCTCTCTTTTATCCCTTTTAATGCCTTTTTATAAGCGCCCAGGCCCGGCGATATCTCCGCGTTTGGCTTTTCTCTTTTTTTCTTCCTCCTCTCCCCCCGCCCCCTTAACCGTCCGACTTTGTTTGTCTTGCTCCTTTTTTTTCGCGCCCTTCTCTCTCTCTCTCTCTCTCTCTCTCTCTCTCTCTAACACACACACACACCGCTCCCTCCGCCCGGGGCGGGTAGGGTTGGAGGGGAGGATGGCGAGGTGTGGAGGGGATTCGTTTATTTCTCCGTCCTTGCACCTACACATCAAACCTCAAACTCGCGGGGGTTTTTTTTTAAATTACGGAATGCGTCGTCAGCGTTGCCGACTCCCTCGAACCCAAAGCGGGTCCGAAAGAGAGCGCTAGCGGAGAAAACCAGGCCAGCGAACGAGATATAGAATTAAAAAAAAGGAAGGAAGAAAGCTCCGAGGCCCATGCAAATTGTTTTGGATGCAGCTCGTCGCTTTAGATTAGAGTGGTGAGCGGAAGGGTAGGAGGGAGCTCACAGGGCGGATTTCGCATCATTTTTTGTTCTTGTTCAGAAATTACGCACTGAATCACTCCAAATTTTTGGTCTGCTGGCATACAGTATAGCTCCAAAATAGGCCTAGGATTTGATGACATGCCTTATTCTGTCAGTTACGACCTAGATACCAGCAAACATTTTCGGAAGCGTAAGGATATCCTAATTTATTCACTGCTCCCTGCTCTTTTAAAAACTGAATATACTACCTAGAACAAAAAGTTCCCGGAATAACCACCGTGTGGCGCTCCCATCGTTCCGATTTGAGTTCTGTTTTTTTTGTTAAATTGGTACATCTGTTGTTGATATTCCCTTTAAATCTTAGTGTCATAACTTGACATTTGCAAAAGTTACGTAGCCAAGAGTACATCTATCTCTGTGTGTGTTGGCGATTTTTTACAATTGCAGAAATGGATTTAAATTTGCAACAACGAACTTGTATTAAATTTTGCGTAAAAAACGGATTTAGTGGCGCACGGACGTTGGAAATGTTGGAAAAGTGTTTCGGCAACGATTCTCTAAAAAAAACGGTCGTTTACCAGTGGCACGAGCGGTTCAGAAGTGGTCGTGAGTCAATCGAAGATGGTGAACGCAGTGGCAGACCATCGACATCGAAAGTCGGTGAAAAAATTGATAAAGTAAAAGAAATGTTGGTCAATAACCGCAAATTAACCATCAGAGAAATAGCGGAGGACTTGAACATTGCCTATGGATCCGCCCAAGACATTGTGGTTAATGATTTGGGTTTCCGTCGTGTAGCAGCAAAGTTGGTGCCAAAAGACCTCAATTTCATGCAAAAAAGAGACCGTGTTGACGTCGCAAAAGACATGATTTGCGAGGCTGAATCCGATCCCACATTCATCAAAAGGATCATTACTGGAGACGAGACGTGGGTTTATGAGTACGACACGCAATCCAGACATCAGGCAAGTGAATGGCGTTCACCAAATGAGCCGAGACCAAAAAAACCACGTCGTTTTCAGTCAAAAAAGAAGGCAATGCTGACGGTTTTCATGGATTACAACGGTGTAGTGCATCATGAATTTTTGCCAGAAGGCCAGACAGTAAACAAAGAGTATTATTTGGGCGTTATGAGACGTTTGCGTGAAGCAATTCGCCGAAAGAGACCAGAAATGTGGGCAGAAAACTCGTGGATTTTGCACCATGATAACGCACCGTCGCACAGTGCTATCATTATTCGTAATTTTTTGACGAAAAATGCAACAAATACCATCCAACAGCCACCGAATTCACCTGATTTGGCTCCCTGTGACTTCTTTCTGTTCAATCGAGTTAAAAAACCATTACGGGGAACGCGTTTTAGCAGCCGAGAGGAAGTAATGGAAAAATCGCAGGAAGCACTGATGGACATACCGAAAACCGACCGTAACTTTTGCAAATGTCATGTTATGACACTAAGATTTAAAGGGAATATCAACAACAGATGTACCAATTTAACAAAAAAAAACAGAACTCAAATCGGAACGATGGGAGCGCCACACGGTGGTTATTCCGGGAACTTTTTGATCAAGGTAGTACTGTGACACTCCACCAAATATAATTCGTATATACGCGCCAATCCTAATTCAGCAGTATACCAACGTAGAAGTTTTTTTTAGCCTTGAGAGAAAAAAGCAGATCGATAATGGCCCAGATGCGTGCGTGCGATGGGCGACATCGCTGAGTCGATCATTCCGTGTTATGGATTGGAATAAAATGAAGTGGGAAACGCAGGCCTTTCTCCTCCTCGTAAAAGCGTTTGTAGCAGCATATATTTATTCCCTTGACTCTTATTATGAGAAAGGACATAAAAATTACGAGCATTTAACACGTTGAAAGGTATTACTAGGCAAGAGCTCCCATGAGAGAATAAAGAGATACTACAATCTGGAGAAACTCCCTGGCCAGATTTGTCCTGAAAAATGACGCGGAATGAAGAGAAGATGCTGCAAAGAAACACCAACGTGAAGTCATAAAATAACAGATAAAGCGAAGGCAAGTAGAAATCTATCAGTACCGCGCACGCACGCCCACTCTCGGCACAACTCTTCCGCACTCACCTCCCTCTTCCCCTGTTCCAGATCACATCCAAGAACGAATAAAACCCGAAAATCTACCTCAGTCTCCGCCCATACCATGACATGGACGATGGCATGCCACCTCACCTGCACCATCCTTTTTCTCCTCTTACAAAACCTTCCTAAACCCCTTCAACCCACTCCACACATTGGCAGAGCACACCCAGCCATTCCTGCGTCCTTCAAGAATCCGTTCCGCCCTCCATCTCCTCCCTTCTCGACGTCTTCCTCTCCCCCTTACTCCTTCCCACCACCGACGTGAACCCTTTGCCCCCACATCCGCCCCCAAACACCCTCCCCACCTGTCCCTCCCGCTCTCACAATCTCCCATCCCATTCTCCGCCCGCTCTCTCCCCCCTCTCTCCCGCGAAAAGAGTTCGATCCGCCACTCTCTGTTAATCAAAACAGAAACCGACCCCAAGCACGCGAGATATTCAGACTCCTCTCACGCAAACAACCCCCGCCCCATTCCCTACCGAATGCACCCCCATGACCCCTCTTTCCCACATCATCCAACCGAGCTCTCCTCCCTCGCACCACCTTCCCCTCCCTCACTCAAACCCCAATGCCTACTATCCCTTCTCTCTCCCCTAAACTTCTTTTCCATTCAATCCCCATTTCTCTCTTCTCCTCCTCCTCCCAGTCCCTCCTTCCTTCATTCCCTTCCATTCCACCGTGGCCCATTCTCTCTGGTCGTGCCTCCTCCGACCCTTTTTACTCCGCACAAAACCCAAAACCCTCCTCACAAGCCAACCAAATTCTTCCCATCCATCCCTGCTCACCTCACTCCTTGCCCCTTCATCCTCCCCTCTCTATTCCACGGCGATAATTTCACCTCTCAATCCCCTTCCTCCTTCCTGCTCACTCCTACCCTCTGAGAAATCAACTCTTGGTCACCCTGTCACCTCTCTGATCCCCTTTCATCAAGATCTTCATTCCGTAATACGGCCACGTGTCTCACCAAGCATACTTCATAAGGTTCCACGAGCAACACAAACTCCGAGAAACATAGACATCCAGTCAGCCATTGCAATAGATGCGTGATTATTTACGCCATCATTTCCCATCTCACAGTCTCTCTCGACCCCTGATACTCTCTTCCCTATCGCATATCACGCACATGTGCACACTACCTATTGCTCCTCTTCGATCGACAAATCTTTCTCACGGAGTACTTACCACCTCCCTATCATTCACCAATCCACCATTCTCTTTGAGCTTTGTGAAGATTTTATCTGCTAGAAGCTCGTTCTATTCAAATGAATAACTCTAACACCTTAACAATAACACCGCGCATCCTCGTTTCTAAAGCTAATTTCACGAAAGAATGAGGTGAATTGCGAGATTCATGATCTACTAATCATTTCCATTGTCTCATAATCAAATAGTTGTGATATTACGGGAAATAAGTGTGTCAGAGTGCTTAGCATCCCAGAAATCTGTCCAAAGTGAATTCGTTTGCGTTCCATTTCCTTATTCATATTATCTTTAAAATTTGTGTTTAATTGAAATAAAATTACGTTTCAAGCTTATTTTAATGGGTGAAACACATGCTAATATTTCTATCAACATCCCAGGGAAAATAACGCATTCATCAAACCCAAAGTTATACTCTTCAAAAGCAGGAAAACCTAATATAAATACACGTACCGAATGGCCTAATTATCTGGGCTGTGGGAAACAAGGGAGTCTTCCAAGAGTAATAGGCACAGCAGGAATCAATGTTCTGGTTTAACTTGATAATATCAATGTAAGCTTGATTTCTTTATAAATTATGCTTTTCTCATTGCATAAACTTCCAATGACGGATACTATGCTATTCCATTTAAATTTACAACACATTTTTATGGTATACAAAAGTTCTTGGATATACCTAAATAAAAAATATGCGGGAAAAATCGCGAATGATAAATAGGACTAGACCTGTCTCTCGAAAAAATAGCGACTTCCCCAATATCTTATTAAGAGTGAAATTCTTTAGACATAAAGACTTTCAAGAAAACGTAGAAGATGAATATTGTCAGTTACTCATATCTGTAAAAAAAATACAAAAAGACCATAGAGCACTTTATTTTTCTGAAATTATGAAGAAAATGAAAAATGTTCTGAGAACATTATATTAATACTGCGATAGTAGTAAACTTTCAAGGAAAATATTCGTCGTTAAATATTTGAATGCAAAAGTAAACTTTAAGGATATTATCCTCAAGTTAATCAGATTATTTTTGAAAAGCTAACACAATTATGAATTTACTATTAAAATTAAAGTTTACTATTAAGATTAAAGACTTTAAGTTACACACAAGTCCTATGACATTTAAGGCGTATGAGAGATAA